>NW_019525194.1:112913-200730 GCF_002814215.2 Seriola lalandi dorsalis | reverse complement strand
ACACACACACACACACGCACACACACCCCACACACACACACACACACACACACACACACACCACATCAAAGCAGGAGATTCCCGAGCATGAGAGACAAGAAGGTTTTACTGCACCTTTGCCTGTGAAATTGCCCACCGGCACTGAACTCCGCCCACTCACTATTTAAACCCACAATGTCACCCGGCACACAGCTTCTCACTGGAGAACTTGATCTTGACCAACACGTTTAGATTCGTGGAAGAAAAAAAAAAAAAAAAACTCAACAAGCTAAACTCAGTCAGAGTCATAAATCCTAAAAGGGTAAGACTTTTCTTTACTGACATTATGAGCATGTTTCTATACCTTATGTGTAACTGTTTACAAATTTGCATGATAGATTTAAGATGCAATGTTGGACATTGTAATAGTAATGTAGTTTTCATCTGGTGCATGAGTTTAATGGGACTTTTGGTGAAGGATTCACTTCTTTTTAGTGCAGACTTTGTGTTTTAAAAGGCTCTCTTTATCTTAAAGCTCTAACTGAATGAAATGGGACTATGCTAATAATAATGAGATGCACTCACTCTCTGTTTTCTGTTATAGTAGGTTATGAACAACAGGTTAATTGATCATTTATTTTCTGCTTTCCCCCAAAGGTTTCACTTAAACTTTCTTGGATATCTGAACCCAGCTTTAACCTTTTTGGCGGCATATTCTCTCTTTTTAAACAAATTGTTAAAAAAAAAAAAAATTCCCTCCCCACTCTCGGGATTTAACCTTCACCCAGTCCGTGTGGTCGCCCACTCCTTTCCGGAGAGGGTGTAAAGTTGAAGTTGGACCAGAGATGCGGTGCCTTCTCCCGCTTACTGTGTGTTGCATCAGCCTGGTTTCCCTCCAGCAGCTTCAGGCTCTACCGGTCGAGGAGCGCCCCGACAGCAACAGGTAGGACGCACTGCTGAACACCGAGACCTTTAGGCTACTATTAGACTGCTACTTTATTACACATGAAACCCCGCTCCTCTCCTCTGATTGGCTACTCCGATCATTTAAAATAAACGCACCTGGAGCCGCATTACAGTTTGTTTAAATATTGATGCGCCAGTCCAGCTACTTGTAGCTTTAAGTTCCACTTTGCTTGTGATTAATACGCAATTTTATATCAATTTTTTCAAGATAATTGGCTATAATGTGGTCGTTCGATATTATTATCATGTATTGAACACGTCAGTAGCTTGCAGACGTTACAATGATGTTGTTACTTTATGCCAGCATGTGGTATACAGCCTCAAGTGGAGTTATTTCCACCAAATTTCTATATTTTTTCAATGGCGTTTTGCATTGTTTAATTAGGCTACACAGAAGTTACAAGTGAACAAAAGTGTGACATTAGCATTATTAAAGCATTCACCTTTTTTCTTTTTTAATAGAGGCTCATCCTTATTCACTTTATGATAGTTTCAGCATTGACTTTGTGTTGTGCTACTGAATCAGAGCCTGTACCCTGTGTCACAAATCACACCAGGGTTACTGTGCCGTGTTGTTGTGTCGGGCAGATAGTCCATGATATAGGCTGCAAGGTCAAAGGCTCTCCCATGATACAGTAAAACGCCTTCTGTTTCTGTGGAGTAAGTGACAGTGTTTGGCCTCGTTATTTCATATTTAAAGGTCCCATTATCACTGTTTAGAACATTATGAAGAACCTACAAGATGTGTATTTTATTTCATTGATATGTTTGTAATCAACCTTACTGTTTTATTTCCTATGGAAGATAAGAGATTTAAAAATTTAAATTCTGCATTTTACAAGCACATCTACTATGCACCCTATATATAAATGCTTTTGGCATCTGAGTTGCAGTTAATCTGCTATCTATTTTTCTATTTTTTTCTATTCTCTCGGGATTGTGTTTCTCTTTTCCCTGCTCCTTCTTCTTCTTCCTCCGACTCTGTCACATGAGTAACTGTTTATAAAAGGTTTTGTTTGATTTAATTGCCTTGTGATTCTGTACGGAAAAATGTTATTTCCAAGGTTGGAAAACCAGTTTGTCCCTATGAATAGCCCGGGCCAGAAATACCAGTGTGGACTATTGTAAAGGAAATAGTTAGGCTCTGTGTGGCACCTGTACTTTTCCACCCCTTAAGTGACAAGAGCTTTTCATAGCAAAGCCCTGAGTAAGACATTGGACAACAGCACAGCAGCCAGTGTTATTCCTAATAGTCCAACACGCATAAATTACTCAGTCTGATGTGTGAGGGAGACCTGCCAGCGATGCAATACATGTGTGGAGTTGCAGTGTTTGAGGCGCAGTGAGGAATGTTGATGAGTCAGTGTGTGAATGCCCTCTTCTGGTGGATGTTGGATCCGCAGCTATTGGCTCAGTGTCAGCACCGATGTAAATCAGACGGAGGCTCAGTGATGTGATATGGAGACCCTGAACAGAGGCAGGTCTACCCTCACTCATTTATACAATCCATCTTTGTTCTGTATTGACCTTTAAGTTATGACTGAGCAAAGCCAAGAACCATGAAGCATTATCACACCCAACTGAGAGATCATGAGTTCTGCAGTGGTGGTGTCAGGGGGCGGCAGTGATATTAAAAGCTGGAAAATTTGAACTTTTTGAGACTGTTTTTGGACATTTTTGGCTTTACTTGATAATGTACATTACAGAAGATGACAAGAATATGGAAAAACAGTTGGGGGATTACATGCAGCAAAGGTTCCTGGTCGGATTCAAACCAGCAACATGTTTCCTCTTGTGCTAATTTTGACATATTCAACTGATCATACAAAAAACATACAACATATGCTTGTGACCAATGCAAGAAGAATCTCAAATCTGCATTTTATCTGCAGTTTGCACGTGTGTGAAACAGGACACTGACCCATTTGTGATCCGTGTGCAAGTAGTGCTCACAAATCGCTATTTCAAATTGGTCCCAGGGATGATAATGATAATGATAATAATAATAATAACTTTTATATATAGCACTTTTCTTAACAAAGTTACTAAGTACTTCTTGAAATGTGTTTCAAGAAGAGATTTAAAAGAAGTTCATGAGTTAGAGCGTCTGATTTCAGCTGGGAGAGTTCTGGACTGTTGGGGCTCTAATAGCAAATGCCCAGTCACCCTGAGCCACAAGCCTTAACCTTGGGGTGACCAGCAGGCTTCCTTCCGCATATCTTAATTCTTGGTTGAGCACATACCATGTCAATAAATCTGAGATGTAATTGGGGGCAGAGCCATTTAAAGCCTTAAAAGTCAGTACATTTAAAAAAAAAAAAAACAATCAGAAATGCCTTGATGTTGCGGTGGTACTTGTCTTAGACTTTCCTTGTAAGAAGTAGAAGTCACTAATACAACAACAACAAGATCATGATCCCTCACCGGCTTCCCACAGTTGTGCTCCAACCCTGGGCTTTGTGGAAGTGGGCAAACACTTTATTCTCTGCCATCACTTGTTGGTGCTTTTATTTCAAAAAGTATGAAATTGTATAAGTAACTTGATAACACACTAATAATGAACACACTATACATGAATATGATCCACATTCAGAGACACTACAGTAAGGCAGGAGTGAAGGGGTTGAATGAAAAGCAAGGCTTTTAAAGAAAGCACTTAACATCTAGTACTGATGATGCAGTGGAAGAAGATCTCAGGGTGGAATTTTCCTCCTGGTGGGCGAGCACGCATGTGTCCATCTCTTGTATGTGTGTGTGTGTGTGTGTGTGTGTGTGTATGACCAGCCATGTGTGTTCAGACGGCGAACACCTGCTGCTGAAACCTAACCAAAACGACAGGAAGCAAGGCTCCTGTATCCACTATCCACTCTGTTTGTGTTGCCCAGGCCTCCTCCGGTACACCTGCCCAGCACTGTAATCCCCCTTCAATCCCCTCTGTTTGAAAGTGTGGGGGCATTAACAGCATGTGGGTCATCACTGTGGTTCCTCTCTGAGTCTGAGAGAAACTGATGCAGCAGCAAAGTGGGGTTTGTAAGGAAGATCTTGAACCCGACATTCATATTGTTGTAATCATGTGTATTTTATACGTTTTCCATTAGTCATTGGTGCTTTATCCCAAAATTCAAAAAATAACTTAAAAGTATTTTATTCTGTCCTTGTTGATCAAAGTGTACTTGTATCTGATTGGTTGGAAAACTGGATACATTGCAGTTACTTACTATCACTTCACTTCATCACTTCTCTCTGGTTACCAGCCTGTTGTGCTCATACTAAGTGACTTGACTCTGATGAGAACAGCCTGGTTTTAGTTTTAGTTAATCCATTAGACTTGATCTCTACACTTGATAGATTTATTTCGCAACTTGCAAATTGTGGTTTTCTGGGATTATTTATCGTTAATCATTTGCAATCACCTTCTAGACGTAGTGGTTAGCTAGCTAGTTGCATTTGTGTTTGGGTTAGCTAACCACATTTTGCATTGCATAGTAGCTGATCATGTCTCTCTCGAAAACAAAAGCAGTACACCTCCAGTTTTACAATTCAAAACTGACATTGCCAATTACATTGTAGCGTCCCATTTAAAGAGAAAATAGAGTACCCCAGTAACGAGTCCTGAGGTCTGGCACATAGTGACCAGTCAACATCTCTTAATACCTACCCTCAACCAACTCTTGGAGGCACCAGGACCAACCGGTAGAAGTCACTAATGCAGCAACATGATCCCTCACTGGCTTCCCACTGCAAACAAAATAGTGCTCTTCGGGCATCCAAGTCAAAAACAACGCAAATGGGCATTGAGCCCTTGTCTTTGTGGCAGTAGGCAAATACTTTTTTCTCGGCAACCACCTGGACACCATTACGTCAAATCACGTGCCTGATTCTTGAGTATTCTTAAAGAATATAAATAGTACTCATTGAATGTCTGCAGTAGAAGTGTCACTGTAGCTGACCCTGGCCTATACATGTATTTCACTCCGATAACGCAGAGAGAGATTTGCCTCTGCCGACACTCCCTCTTTCTCACTTTCACATTTCTCTCTGCACACCTCACATAAACGTCCTGCGGCTTTAATTAGGCCAGCAAATTCTCCGTCTTCCTTAACTCCACAGAGCACATCCTGTTCTGTTAACATCACACGCTGACAACATGAAAGATTTCTTCTCCAACTGGACGCTGAGTGTGTCTGAGCTCAGATGTCTGTCATTCCTTCCCTGTTCTGTGTTTGTGTCCATGCTGTCCCTATGTGTCCTGATAAGGTCATGACATACACAAAGACGCCGTAACAATGTCTGATGGTTGCTTTCCAAACAAGGAGAAATTGCATGTTCCTCGGATCACACGCAACACATACCCTAAATTGTCATTTTACATAACGTCCTGCGGTTTTCTTTTGTGAGGGAAAATAGCCGGGGTCCAGGGCCAAACAACAAGTTAAATATGGCTTTAGGAGCAAAGCGGCTTTACAATACAGATTCCAGAGATGGGAAGAAGCTCTTTGCTCGGAAACTGGAGAAGATGTGAAGCTGATTTGCGGTCGAGTTGGTTCCGTCTGGACCGGGGACGGCGACAATGATGACATGATAGATCAGTCTGTGTGTATATGTTGTGGGTGTAAAATTTTAGCCAAATAAAGTCATGTTTTTCCTCAAACGATCTGGTAAATCATTAACTCACTCTTGTATATCTGGATTTGAACAGCGTGGGGTTCAGCTGTTCAGCGTAGATACTCTTAACATAATATTTACCTGAAAAACAGACTGAATTAGTGTCACACAGGAGGGCATCCTGCGTTGTTGACGAGCCGCTCTGCACATGCAGTTGGCTTTGGGCCCGTCCTCTTGATTTGCTATCTCTGTTCTGACATATTTACACCTTATCAAGGAACAACAAGTACATCACCCTCTCTTCATCGCGTCTACCTTCTAAAAAAAAAAAACACTCGAGCTTGTAGAATGACGGAAGGCAGTGCTGCCTCTGCTGTAAATCATCTCAAGAGAGGCCTCTTCTCGTACGTCTTCTTTCTGGCTTGGGCTGTTCAGGTATATATTTACAGCGTAAACAGTCGTATGGCTCCGTCGGGGTCAATTTGATCAAACCCAGGCTGGAAGCTGAGGAGGGTGAAAGCTGCGACCAAACAGGCAGGGAATTCCACTGTGGATTAATGGCTAAGACCTAAATTCCACCCTCCACATCTTTTAAGAGCAGGTTTCCGCTCCACGCAGAGAGCCGCAACGTTGTGGAGGCATGAATGTGCATGTAAACTATAAGAGGAGCAGCTTACTGTGTATATTGGGAGTGTAGATGGTTTATGGAAAACAAATGTAGCTTTGAGGGGAGGGAAAACCTGTCTGCTGTTTGATGCAAGTGTTGTGTCTACTCGCATCGCAGTGATGTGGTTTAAGAGCAGACATAGTTTCTAACGTGGCATTCTGTCTGTCCATGTAATTTACTGGCTGGACTCAGTGTCCAGCTTTGCTCGCTGAGGAGGTTATGAAAGCAAAAATACTCATGAACAATTAACTCCAGTGAAAAAGCACAATCCTTTATTTTTTTCCTGTATTTTGCTAACAACAATCTCCCCACTGTTTCTTAGTAGAAGATTACATGAAATGAAATGACTGTGCTATATTTACTGCTGATTAAGGTTGTCCCTGGTAAGCTTCAGCCTCTTTGGTAATCAGGTAGTATATCAGCAGCATGGTACTGTGGTGAGGGGGAGGTAGGACTTGCCCTCTGCAGGGTTAGGGTATGGCAGCTGAAGCGTGTCATCAAAACAGGAGTTCAACCTTCATTCCACCTCTTAAAAGCAGCAACGCAGAAGAAAAACCAAACAAGGCAACACAACACGGTTGTCGTTTGCTTTTTATTGAGCTGTAAAATCTTTTGAAATCATCTTATGTCAAATTGAATATTTGGTTAAAGCCTTTAAGCTATTGCAAGACCGTGCAAGGTATCGAAACGTGGATGTCTTTGATCGTCTGCCAATTTGCCAGTTCTGTATTATCATTGAGTTGTGGGATAAAGCAGATAACAGCGAAATTTGTTCGTCTCTTGAAAACATTAGCTGCCCCCTTTTTATCCTAACTCTTCAAGGAAGTGTTCATCTTTGTAATTGCTGTCGTAGCACAGGCATGTGGTCCTTGTCTGCCAGCGAGTTCAGATGTTCTTCCTTAGCCAATTGGAGCTGATTAAGATCCAGAGATCTTAAGATGTGAGGGTTGCTCAGATAAGACAATTAGCTAAAGAGCACCAAGTTTACCAAGTATTCAGGATGATAGAGGGGTAAAAACACTGGGCTCACCCACCTTTAAAGGTCCCATATAGTATAAAGGTAGATATCCATGCGTTGTTGGATTATAAAGCAGGTCTAAATTCTACATTAATACTGTGAAAGTATCAAAGCGCTCAGTCCACAGAGAAATGCACACAGCCTGTATTCAGAAACGAGCCTTGAAACCAGCCATCAGGACTTCTGGAACTTTGTGATGTCAACAAAGGCACGCTCTCAGCTGTGCCTCAAGCCCCGCCCACCTAAACCCACCATCCAACCTTGCAGGATTTGGTTTCTCTGAGTGTTTACCTGAAATCTGTTACATTTTTATTCTATCACTCAGAAAACAGTCAGCCAATCAGAAGAGAGGCTTAGAGCCTCCTCTCTCCTGATTGGCTCACCGACCTGCTGTTACTAGAGCTCTAGAGAGAAGCCTGAGAGGGGTGATGTAAAACTATATTGAGATGGTTTTTGGTTCTTATAACCACAAAAATATCTTCTTATGGATCAAAACTTCAAATAAAACACAGGAGAAGAGGGAAATATGGAGCTTTAAAGCAGTTTTAAAAAAGTGAAAAATAAACATATGGAATATAAATAAGGCAATTTGGTGCAGGGCCACCACTGCTGCCTTGTGACCCATGTGAGGAGCTTTCCTGAGCAGCCAAATATAACTTTCACTCTGCAGACCAGGTGGGTGTAACTTGGTGATGTGGCACCACAGCACACCGAGGTCTGTCCTGGAAATAGTGCTCGCCTCTGTCTGTGGCCTGGCGTTGCACAACTATTTATTCAGCCACTGCCACTGTTGGACAGCAGGTCTTCTGCAGGCTACCAAACCTGCTAGCAGTGAGTGTGCAGATGAAACTGGCTGAATAAAGCAAAAAGCTTTACATAGAGAGGAATCCCAGACCCACCGCAGCATAGACGGTAAGAGAAGCTGTCTGCTGCGATGTCTCACATCTCAACCTCTCAGTCAGAGTAACGGTTTAGTGTTCATGGTGAAATAACATAAGTCAGCATTTTACAAGTGGAACACACTTTTTATAATTAGATCAGCTGTGGCTTCTGCCTCCAAGAACATGGGAAACAGTGCCAAACCTGCTACTGTGAAAGAATTTTTCCCTTGACTCAGACGAACTCAAAACAAATACGGTAGATATATTTGCCCTCATGCTGTATTTAAACCTCTCTGCACAAGCAGAAGCTATTGTTAACATTTAACATTTTCATCCTATTTATCCACCGGCTGCCAGTGGCAACAGCACTTTTCTGTTTACTTCTCTCAGCGGCGGTGACGGGTTAACACTCAGGGACTCCAGTCACAATGTGCTGTACAAACACAGCAGTGACAGTTCAGTGAGGAGCTGCAGGGTCACGTTGTTAGAAGCGACTGTCTTTGTCAAACAATGAACAGATGGCGAGTCATTTGCCGCTGTGTTTGCTAAACGGACTGTACCCGCTGGTCCACCGCACTGCAGAACATGTTCATCTTAACAGTTCATTTAGTCTGATGTGGAGTCTCAGAAGCCCAGTTTTCAGAAAGGGTCTGTTTAAACAAACATGTTTTCTCACTTAACTATAGTTATCTTCATATAAGTCATAGATCTGGATCTAGTCTTTGAGATTTCTGATAAATTGAATTCTGTCTTTTACTCAAAGCACCGAAATGCCACATTTGAACAATTCATACGCATCTTCTCCTTCCAGAAACAATATCCTGGCTGCTCTCAACAATCTACAGACCTCACAGTTTTTACTGGAACTACACTCTACTGAAAACAAAACAGGGTCAGTGCTTTGTTGCTTGAACAATAGAAGGGTCATTTTTCATTGCTTTCAGCAACACAGAGATCAAAATCAAAGATCAAAGATCAAAGATCAAAATCTTAGAACCTGGACACAGAAGCCCCAGACAAGCTGCATGGCTAGTTAGAGACTGTCCCATAGGTCATCTGTGCAGCAGCTTATTATGACCCATAGTTAGGTTTTGTTGCTAGGCGACACCTAGTCGTTGTTGTAATTACGGCAGTAGCAAAGGGAAAAGTGCGGTGACGTAGTACAGAGAGACAAAGGCCATGTCGGGAGGAAGGTGTGGTGGATGGATGAATATGACACAGAAAAGCGGTGTTCGATTCCCATGCGAAAGAAGTAGTTTATATTGTAACCATGACAACAAAGATTGTCTAATGTTTAGGAAGTACTTATTGTTACTGAAATCACGATCTTTTCTTAACCCTAACCAAGCCAACTGTTGTTATAATAACCATGGTGATGAAGGTTGGAGGACTTATTGGTTAGTTACTACTATGAGTTAGTGAGAAAATTGGATGAACTGACTCTTTAAAAGGTCATGGGTAAGAGATGTCTACAGTTTGACTTAATTGAAACAAGGCAGAACAAGGATTAAAGAACCTTGAAATAAACTGATTTCCATTAGAACTAATCTACTGAACCCCACTGGTGAGATTTGAATGTTCTCCTGTGGAGCACATCAACACCACTGTGCCCATATGATCCCATAGCTACTGTTGCTGAATCTCAGCCGGCCATTAAAATGCAGTGAGGTGCGGGATTAGATTGTATAATGTAATATATGAGGCAGTGTCAGAGAACATGTGTTAGGCAACATGTGAAAAACCATTAACTTTTATGTTGTGCATTAAGAGATGAGCAGTGTTCATATGAGTAGGTAACTGTGCAGGGAGCCACTCTGTGTTCAGACAACAGGCAAGAAATGATTTGTTTATGAAAGCTGCTTTGTAGCTAATCGGATTTCTGCATAATTACCAGTGCCCTTACAACGTTAGTTGTTATAGTAACAACACTGGCAGGAACATTTTCTACCCCTGTTCTATCCATAGGTGCAACAATAATTTAGACAATTTATCGTCCACTGTGGTCCAAACTAAAATATCACAGCTATTGGAAGGATCGCCATTACAGTTTGTACAGATGTTCATGATTCCCTGAGGATGAAGCCTGCTCACCATGGGATTGACATTCGTGGTTTTGATGTGAAAAGTCTTGATAATTATTGGATGAATTGTCATAAAATATGAAACACGAATTCATATCCAAAGTCCATATAGGCAAGTCTCACCACTTGGCAGCCATCTTGGGAAATCTGATAAAAACCGTTTGACAAATGTGGTGACTTTGTCCTGAAATAAGGATTAAAATACTTTTCCCCCACAGATTATACTAATACTATGACACAACAACACGATTGGCTTGATATGTTTCCCGTTTGGCTGATATAAAGCAGATGACTGGCTTATTTTACGGAGGGGTGGGATTTGTGTCATACAACCACCATCTTTGGCATTACAGACTTTCCTATTCAGGATTTTTTATGTGGTTTTTCTCTCTCTCTTATAACGTCTCTGTTCATTAAGTCTGTACAAGCAGTTTATTACAACCCATAGTTAAGTTTTATTTTCATGCTCGCGGCTATAGTAATTAGATTAACCTCGGTTTATGACTGAATACCTGCAAAACACGACATCTCCATCAGCCTCAGCTGAACTTCCTGTTTAGTACTTGTTAGCACTTGTTAACATGCTAAACTAATATGGTCAATGTGGTAAACATTACTTGCTAAACATCAGAGTTAACACTGTCATTGTGAGAATGTTAGCGTGCTGACGTTAGCAATTAGCTGAAAACAGTGTCTCAGTGCACAGCCTCACAGAATAGCTAGTATGGCGGTCGACTCGTAGCATTGTTCTGATGGTATTTTGAAGTTGTTGTGACATTCTCTTCCATTACCTCACTTCTCTGTTGCAACCTGAACAGCTAATTTCAGTGATCACATATATATTTTTTGACGTGGTTTGAATCCCAATGAATGAATGAGAATCAGGACAGTTTTTCACCTGATATGTATTTCCTCCTCAGGTTGGACCTCCTCAGCAGGCTCATCAACCAGAGAGAGGACAACTCCTTGGTGTCAGGAAGCCAGCCGAATCTTGCCATCCCCTCTTCAGCCTCCAGACAATCTCCAAAATGGCTGCCGGCTTTCCTCAGACTTCCACCGGCCTCAGGAGTGAGAACAGCCTCTCCAAGTCTGGCATGGCTCACTGAAGCTTTGCAGATGAAGAAGAGGGCTCTGAGAGTTCGTCGCCATGCCCACTCAGGTTCGCGAGGGGGCCACCACTACCCTCAGCACGCCCAGCTGATGAGAGTGGGTTGCGTCTTGGGAACCTGCCAAGTGCAGAACCTCAGCCACCGGCTCTATCAGCTCATTGGTCAAAGTGGTAGAGAGGACTCGTCCCCCATTAACCCCAGAAGCCCCCATAGTTACGGATGAGTTAGACACGTCCAAACACCCACAACCAGTCTATGTATATCTCCATTTATTTATCTCTTAATGTATTACTGGTAGTCTTTGCATTAAAGTTTGATGTAGTCCATAACTTTTGTTTATCCATCTCAAAATGACAATTATTACTGAGCGTCACGCCTTGCTACTTTTTGTGCTGATTGATGGATTTAAAGATTCAAATTCAAGATCCTAACTTTTTGAAACCCCTGATTTCAGTTCTCCCACCATCCCGAGAACATTTGAAAGACATTGAAGTCGTTTCGATTCTCCCTCCTGAAGGTTTGACGTCTTAATCCTGTTAATGTAAGAATGAGGGCTTGTCTTCAACACCATCCAGTGGCCTGGTCCTGTCTGCCAACTGACCTCCCCAGTGGTGGTTATCCTGTGGCTCATTGATCAAACACTTAAGCCCTTAATGTGGATTTCAACTTGCTCTCTGAGCTGGAGCCTTGTCAAAACCAATGTATTCCCAAAGACCTCTTAAATGACCCAATGAACCCTTTTACCTCTTTTTTTGTGCCCAACCTTTTTGTCATTTTTTTGTCATTTCACAACTGCATATTTCAGTATGAACACTGACATCCCTGGAATCCACAAGCTTTCAGCCGAGCTGGGAATTCATCACTCAGCGGGACTTTGTGTTTCGAGACCACAGTTTACATTTGAAACCAGCCACAGCTCTTGGGTTATACCCGAGTTTAAGAGCATTCAGGACTTAACCACATGAACTCCACACTGAAAAAGAAAGTTCAGAATCTAGTGCTTTGGGAGGAATCTGAACACCCAAAGGAACAGTGTCTGTGTTGCATTATAGCGGCTGCTTGGCTGACACAGTAGGCGGCAAAGTAAACCTTGGAACCATGGATCAGCACTCTGTGATCTGCTGGCATTTTCCCTGCCAGAGGCTGAGTCTGAAATATTAGCCCTTTCACGTGATTCATAAGTTCCCCCTGCAAGTCAGGACCTTTGGTTGACAGCAGTTTAATAAACCTGGCTTAATCACTTCAGTCATATGTACCGCCACAGCAGGGGAGGGGGGGCCCTGAGCCTCCCATGGTCACACTCAACACTAATACATAAATATTAAGGCGGATGGCTTCCGCACATTTGCACACATGCAGCCTTGAAGGGTCAGTTCACCTAAAATACTCAAATCAACAACACTACTCTCTTATTTTGGAAGTATTTTGGGGATTTTCCTGGCGACAAATGTCACTGCTGAATTACAGTTCACCTCCATTGTGTTTGGGTGGAGGTAGAAATCTCATTCACACATTCGGCCAAATAAAACCCAAACTAACTTTGCATAGGTACATTAGAAAACATTTTTCTCTTGGTAACTTGGGTGAACTGACCCTTTAAATGGTTCTGTGCCAAAAACAAAAAACATTTTTTAATAAAAGTACAGTGAGATGATGCTTCATAGCAAGCGACCAATTAAGAAACGTGGACTCTGGGAATAGATTAATACTCTCAAGTGCATCTAGTATTGTTTTTCCTTTTATGACCAGGTGTTCAGTTTGAGGTTGTAAGACAATGAGATGTTTTGGGGCGTCATTTACTATAAATTGGCAAAAACTAAAAGTGGAGGTCATAATGAGGCTCTAAAACGGGCAAATCCACCAATAAGTCCTCCAATCTTCTAAAAGAACACACTTGTCTTTGTATATGGTGGATTATGATGATTTTTAATGAGAATATATTTGAAAAAGTCAACTGTTCCTTACATTTCTTAATGGAAATACCTGACAACACCGTGCACAATACAATATATCAAATTTTATTGGAAGCACATTGTATGTTAAATGGGTTTAAAGCAGTTCACGAGGCAGCGGCTTCAAGCTCCACTGTTACAATGCGGGTTTCTAATGAGAGACCACAGTGACCAAAATGTTAGGTGTCAGAGAGCCCAATTTCAAATGTGTGCACACAAAATAGCGTAGCACCATCCAAAATACATGCCCAGACATTTCCTTTTTCTCTATTTATGTCCGTCTTTGAAATGGTGGGCAGATGATGGACTGAGAATAACTGAGGTCAGGCTCTCCTCACAGTGCAGGCTAGAATTTGACAGGCCTTAAACTTTCCAAAAAAAAAAAAAAATGCAACCAAAACTACTAAAACCCATATTGTTAGTGAGAAAACATGTTTATGTTACATATTATTTACATACTTCTGAGACTTCTATATTGTAGCCTGATGTTGAGTTGTTTAGTGTTTCTTTGTAGGAATACAGGCCAGACTTTCTGATTTATGTGCAGTCATTTAGATTATTAATTATTCAGTCATAGAGGTACTTTAGTTTTTGTTATTCTGCACATAATTCACAAACGTAAATGTTGTGTAATCATAAGAGCATTAGCTTAAACTCACCAAATACCTGGCAATACTTGACATCATACATTAATGTGCTCTTTTACATCTTATTTCGGGGTGTCCTATCTTATTCTTCCTCGTCAACAGCTTCTTCATATATTTAGTCTCTCGGCCCATCTTGCCTCTCTTTTCCTCTCTCATCTGTAATCATTGGAGCCTGGAGGTCACAGGGTAATAATCATTGGTTCCTTTAGCCCTAAATCTAATCTGTTCAAAGGCATGCTGAGGTGAAACATGCCATTCTCTCAGCTGTAATGGAGCTAATCAATGTCTCGTGACGAATCATTAAAAGGCTTTTTAAACGCTGCAAAACCCTGGTGGATCTCTCTTCTTTTTCAAAATGTACCTTTTCACACATCTTGTGTGCGTGCGTATGTGTTTGAGCTGAAATATGCACCTTATCAGGACGTTTTATCTCCTGTGTTTGATCTGTACTCGGGACCATTGTGCTCCCAGGCTTTTTCTTTTTGCGTAGTATGTTTTTATGACGTCAGGCATTGCGTCTTGTTGAGTTGTGTAAGCAAACTGTGCACGACCGCTAATACCTCCCCCGTAGAAACACATAACAGTAGGAATTAGTGCAGAGTTAGCCTGTTGAAAATGTCAGTTTTGTACAATGTAGGAAGATCTCAGTAGGTTTGCTTTTGCTTTTTTCCTTTTGAAAGTCACCTGATCGCTTTAGGGTCACAGGAAAGCACTTTAATGCAAGCATGTGTATCGATAGTCTCTCACGGCTTGAATTTCACTCATTGTAATGAACTTGTGAACGTTGAACGAGGTTCCTCTTGTAAATGTTGCATCTGAGATTGAATGTGTTTGAAGATGTCAGTGCACTACATGTGGCATCAGGATGACTGTGATTTATACTTATATAGGTATATATAAGTATACTTAAATATATGTTACTGTGTGTGTGTGTGTGTGTGTGTGTGTGTGTGTATTCAGCCAAACTATTTAAAGAAACTTGTGTATTTAAATGATCTTTGTAAGTTAATATCTGTATGTCACCAAAGACTATTTATCTCATCTTTTCCACTGCTCCTTAAACGTGACCTTATGGTAGGACAGGAAGTCTTAACTGTAGTTAAAATGTTACTGTTTGACAATGTCCTTCACTCTGTAAATAAAGAATTATACTGTAGTGTGATGGAGTATAGAGTATGATTTAAGAGTATGTGTGTGTTCGTGTGTTTGCATTGGTAAAGGAAACAAAGACATACATGATAGAATAATTTAATAATAATAAAAAAAATCAAGATATAATTAATAATTAATGCAGTATTTTTTTTAACACTCCATATTTTCCTCTTCTCCTGTGTTTTATTTGAAGTGTTGATCCATAAGAAGATATATTTGTGGTTTTAAGAACCAAAAACCATCTCAATGTAGTTTTACATCTCCTCTCTCAGGCTTCTCTCTGGAGCTTTAGTAACAACAGGTTGGTGAGCCAATCAGAAGAGAGGAGGCTGTGAGCCTCTCTGTATATATATATATTTATATATATATATATATATATCAGATTTCAGGTAAAGATTCAGAAAAACAGTCAAACCAAATCCTGCAAGGTTGGATGATGGGTCCAGGTGGGCGGGGCTTGTGGCATGGCTGAGAGCGGTGACTGTTTTGTTGTGACATCACAAAGTTCCAAAAGTCCTGACAGCTGGTTTTAAGGCTCAGTTTCTGAATACAGGCTGTGTGCATTTCTCTGTGGACTGAGCGCTTTGATACTTTCACAGTATTAATATAGAACCTAGACCTGCTTTATAATCAAATAACACATGGACATCTGCCTTTATACTGTATGGAGCTTTAAAACACTCTGTCCACCCTTCTCCATGTTACTATGTCCTTGACCAAACTATTGTGACCCAATAGAAAAGAAAAGAAGTCAATCATTACACGACAAAACTCTCCAATGGAGGACAAGGGACAATGTCAATCAAACATGGCGAGACATAAGATCAGGGTATGATGTGACAGCAGCTAGCAGTGAAGGTCGTATGACTGAGCAGAGTTAATGAGTGTCAGGGGGTGTGGCAGGAGACAAGCCATTGGACAGAAGAGAGAGAAAGGACAAAGGGGGATAACAGGAGAATTTCAGAATTCATATATTTCACATTTTTCCATTTGCTCACTTCACGACCGACATCACAAGCAAATTATTAACAAGCAGAGGGTTGAGTTGACCATTTGAACCCAAATGTTCCGCTCATTTCCCTTGAACTCATTTTCCTTAAGTCACTTCAGCATTACAGCAGCTAACCCACTTTTTCCAGGCTGTTTGAGTTCATCCTCACATCCCGGATCTGCTTGTTCCAGGACTTCACTTTAGCTGCAGACAGGAGACAGATGATAGAAAGAAAAAGACTCCAGAGCAGCTTCGGTGAACCTTATCATTGATTACCTGATTCTCTTGAACTCTTCTGGAGGGATGAACAGTTTTCTCTCACATCATTTTAATACTCATTACTCATACTTAACTATTCAGTAGGGCCATGTGGAGGAGGCATCGTATTTGTTATATTTCACCACTTACTGTATTTATTCAGGTTTTTCCTTGAATTTGTCATTCATTTATATATAGCTCACATTTAGCTTGACATAGTGCTTTAGAAACTTGGGGATCCTGGCTTTATGTAAAATAAAGTCCTCTGGGTTTGACTTTGCATCATGAGGTTTATAAATACATTAAACCTGAGTGGTTGGAGCTAAATACTAGAATATCTTGGCTCAGTATCTATGGATTGAAGCCTTGTAGAAAAGGCTAAACTTTAAAGATGAACCAATACAATCATTTAGTGACCCAACTTACATCCGCCCCATTCTCGTGGCACAAATATTCACTTGGACTCAAGGATGTACTGATTCGATTTTGATGGCTAAAGGTCTAAGGTCAAAGGTTTAAGGTCACAGTGACCTCACAATTTGATACAAACGTTCACCTGGACTCAAGGACGAACTGACTGGTGGTCAAAGGTCAAAGTCACAGTGACCTAACAAAACACTTTTTAGCCATAACTCAAGACTTCAATTATGACAAAATTTACCATTCATATATGACCCAGTCCACAGAGAAATGCACACAGCCTGTATTCACAAACTGAGCCTTAAAACCAGCTGTCGGGACTCCCTGATACTTTGTGATGTCACAACTAAGAAGTCAACACCTTCAACCATGCCCCAAGCCCAGCTCACTTGGACCCACCATCCAACCTTGCAGGAATTGGTTTCTGTGAGATTTTGGATCTGAGTTGAGTATCCAAACCTGAGGGGGCAGAGGGTTTTACCTGAAGGGAAATGTTGCCTCTTTCACCCTCTAGGTGGTTTTAAAAGGCCGTTCTAGGGTTTTTCAAACTTATCTACACAAATTACAAATACACATTCCTTGTCTGTGTTTGTGTATGTGTTTGGTTCCCTTTGCCTTTGTGTTATCACTCTGCTCCCATGTTTTATCACTATGTAAATAACAAATACCTGACCGTCCACCAGCCCTTGGTTATGTCATATCGTCCTGCGTGCAGCTGATGTATGTCAGCCGGCAGAAACTGTGTCACATATCAGGCTTTCAGATTGCTGTCACAGTTGTGGAGTCATGTGCACATAAGAATAAGAGACTGAAGAATTCATGTTATTTTCTAGACCAGAAAAATATCTAACATCATCCAAGTGTTAACAAAAAGCAGAGAATTCAAAAGCACACTGTACAAACTGAGAACCACGAACTGAAGCAGGTCAAGTGACTGGAGATAAATAACTTATTGCAGTGATTTCTAACCTTGTGGAAACTCGCATGAGACCAGATCTGGTTCCTGTTGCCTAATGGAAGAAATGGAAAAATACCAACATTTAAACATATCAGGTGATGGCAGAACATTTTACTGCACTGCAAGTTAGAGCAGTAAAATGTGCTGCACTCATGTGCTATAATGGTTGTGAAGCTAATATAAAAGAAAGGAATATGCTGTATCATTTTTAACAAACAGAAAAGCATAGTGTACATGTAGGGTCACATGATTATTTTCAACACGTCTTTTGTCTCAGTCAACTGATTAATCGATGTCAACGTCTCCATCTGCAGGGATCTTCATCACGCTCTCTCAATTCACCATCACAAAGCAGAGGAGGCTTAATATAGACACAAACACATTCATCACACAGGTGATTGTGATCTACATGACTGAGGGTCAATCTGCCCTCAGGCTGAACCAATCAGAGCAGAGCTGGACAACACTGTCTGATCCCACCACAGAAACACTTTGCTCAGGTAAGTAAAATGGATCTGAAAGGAAAGTGAATATTGGACTTAAATTTGTCAGATAGACAGAAACACGACTACGCGTTAATGCTAATGTTCATCATGACAGTTTTATGAGGTGGTGATATATTAATGTTGCGTTAACAGCTTGTTGCCATGCAAATGGTTTACACATCGTTTACACACCTGTTTACACATTCAGCAAAGATGGAGCGTTAGCATTAGCACTGACGGAGAGTCCTGTTTTTGTTCATTTGATAACTTTATCAATTTGAGGACTTTGGTGGAGAATTCTATCACTATAAATATGTTCATATCACTTTATATTGATAGTTATTGATCATTTTTAATAAATTCCAGGAGAAAAGTAGTACACTACTGTGTGGATTATGTCTTGGTATTGTTTGGATGATTTGTCATATGGTGGTGTTGAGGAGCAGCTCTCCATCGTGGCTCCACTGTCTGTGGATTGTTTCTGGAGGTGAAACATGTGTAATCCAAAGGGCGGAAAAGGCTGTCATTTGTAGCACGCTCCATTATCAAGGGATATGACAGACCTAGTTGATTTTTTATTCTCTTCTTTGCTCTGGTTTGGCCCTGACCGATTCCTAAAAATATTTGGGTCTTTAGCTGCTATGATGCTCATTGCCAAACATGTGTTGCGGTGTTGGGCAAGTAGCTGAAAACCACTGCTGCTGCTGGAAATGACAGTTTTTATAAATGTGCAATTGGGTCATTGCAGACCTACTGTGTACATTCTCTCCTTTCTGTAAAGGCTAATCATCTTCATGTGGTCATTTTCTATTAATGGAAAGCAAGAGGATAACTACACCAGATGCTGGCAAAGTAATACAGACTCGCCACAGTCCATCCATGTGAATGTGGTAAACACACAGAGAGCAGACACAGTCCTCACATCGTACACCTGTCCGCAGAGGCCTCTGGATCCACACTGTCAAAACATTTACATTCCAACACACAACATGACTCAACCTTTATGTAAGTGTTACACTTACACTATCTCCAACACAAGCCCAGACACATACTTTGGACAGAAACACCTGTAAGGCTCAAATGTACACGTATGCAAGTCTGATAATGCAGATTATGTTCATATTGAGAGAGACAGTGAAGCAGTGAGGAAGCAGATTATTTTGTTTGCTCATGCACTGAGCTCCACCATCACGCTGAAGGTACAGAAATCAAGAGCAGCTGTTGCTCATGGATGCAATGTGGAAGTTGACAACTGAGAAAGTCTGGAAGAAGTTTGTTGAGAAAGCTAAGCGTGTAAATTCCTCTGCTTTTAAAATTTAGGCTACTACAGTCCTGTAACAGATTTCAATGTTACACAGTTACACTTAAAATAGACTAAAAGCCAAAGCCAGACTCCTTTAAAACATTCTTTCTGAATTCTAAATTCTTCAGTGTACTCAGCAATTTAGTGAACACTCTCTTAAAGTTGGGTACTTGCAAGGAAAAGGTCAGAATTGATGCAGCAGAGGCTGAGATATGCTCACATTTATTTCCTAAATATCAAGCTTCAAAAATGATGATTCCAAATATTATTAATTTTCTCATTAGACCTTCTGTGTTGGAAGAAGGTGCACTGAACTCTTTTGAAGAGAATTAAAAGCTCTGTATACATTTATTTCTTTTTGTACCAAATGTATCCTTGAGGTCTAACAAATGAGGTTTTTCCCTCTTAAAATATTTGCAAAATCGATACATAAATGTAACACAGGTACAGACATCGCTCCATAGCGCTACTAGTGATCACTGCACCTTTCATGTGAACAACTTACTGCAACATTATGAATGTCTTCCAGGAGAAACTGTCTGAAAATGTTTCAATATCCCCGTTTTTCAAACAATATCCCACCTCCCTCCTCTCCATGATGTAATGGCCCAGCTCTGAGACCACAGCAAACCAAAGAAGACATGCATGGACGTAACCAAAACAAGGGAATTTTATTTAACAGTAATTAGCTTTTACTTAATTGAGATAACCAAAAAACAAAATTTGAACAAATAAGGCAGTAGTACTAAATTAACTGAACAGAAAATCAATATCCAGGAACCTGCAACATGAAAACACAGGACACACAACTCAACGCAGCAACAACACAACACACACAAGCCGTGGGAGAGGCCCTGGGGCCGTCACAATGTCATCACTGTGTGGCTGTTTGAAACAACTTTTGGTTTTTCTGACGTGGTCGGACAGGTCGTGGTCGTCTTATGAACTAGTTCTGAAAGATCTGAAAGAAATCAGCCCTTAATGCAGGTTGTCTACAAAATATCTGAAGTCTCAAGCTTAATTCAAGATCATTTTCTAAGACCTGATAAAGGTCTTCCAGAGCCACAGCTGATTTCATCACTCATGATGAGTGAAATGACCTTAATGCATAGAATTAATGAAGTTAGCTCCTAATGACTTGAGACTGTTCAGAAAATACCATTTGTTGTATCTTCAAAAAAACTGAAACAATAACTCCTGTTGAGGAGAATCGTGAATTCAGCGGCGCATGAAAAACAATGTGTGACCTCTGCAACAGCTGCAACCGCTACAGTTGCTGCTGAGAGACGCTGTAGCTGTTACATATCAGCAGCTCAGCCTGGATAAGAGGGTGAATACACATCTAGGTGTTTTGACTATGACTGAATGATCCAAAGGGACACGACTGTAGCTTGTCAGTGAGCTATGGTTCAATACAGTACTGAAGATCACTGACCTGCTCAATCGTAGATACACAGAACAGTGTGCGTATCTGTCAGCTGACAAAGGTTTGGGATGTAACACAAAGATAAGTGAAGAACTAGAGATTTGTTTCAAGGCTTTTGGGTTGTCCTGCTTCTTTTTAGCTTCTAGTGTGTAATTTATGTGGGCTACACTGATTTACAGTAAGTGAGCAGTTGGGGCTCAACGTCTCTTTACCAGCACAGACATATGGCTGTGTGATACATACGGTAGTTATAAAGCAGTGTTTCTACTGTAGCTGCTAGAGTTATACGACTTCTAATGTAATGAACATTTTCAAAGAAAATTCCAGCCTCAGGTATTCTTAAGTTGTCATTATGATGAACATCTGTACCAGGACGTCCTGGTCTACTTTCTGTCAACCCTCCTTGTGTGGATTCTTACAATCCCCTAAAATAATTATGATAAACCCGATGCTGAATTGAAAAGAGAAAGGTTATAAATGATATTGAAGCAATTTCTCCAGTAACAAAAAGGTAAATGTGTCACACCCTCAATCAAAAGCCATCACGTCTTGTGGCTGCATTGCATTCTGATCTATTTCCTGCTACTGTGGATGTAGAAATCTATCTGCATGTATGAATATTGGAGCCAAATCAGACCAACGCTCTTGTCGTTTGATTGTAAGACAGTGTTTTTTCTGCACTCGAACTCAATTGTAGCAGCATGTGACTTCGCTGTGTCTACACTACAACATTTATCTGCTGAAATACCATGAGATCTGCAAAATGACCCAAATATTACTTTGCCAGTAGCTAATTTTTAATCTCATTGTGGGATACAGCCAGAGGAGACAGAATACCCTTTTAAGGGTTGGTTCACCTAAATTACAAAAAACATATTCTCTCACTTACCTATAATGGAATCTAGTGGTGCAGAGAGTTTTACTTTTATTTTCCTAGGGTTGAGATCTTGATCTCTGAGACATCATGGAGGTGCGTGGAATTTCATTTGAGGTGCACAGCATAAAAAAATGGCATTATAAAAGAATCAGTGTCCTTGTTAAGGCCCTTGTACATAAAGACTGAGTTTTATAAGAATTAATTTGCATTTCATAAAGAAATGTATAGATTGACTGAACGAAACAATCAGCTATAGAGCAGAATTTTGGTCAGACAATCATACGTCAACAGCTACATAGCAATGTACACTAAATTAGCTATTTGTAGGTTTTGCTATTGCCACATAGCCAATGTTAGCATTAACAGCTGTTTACTTAACAGTCGTTGAAAAGTTGTGAGTTCAGCATCAAACTTCATTCCTTTACTCACCAAGAACTGTCTCCAGAGGTGGAAAGCAACCTGTTTTATTTGCTTCTATTTCTATCACTTCTTTTCTTCGACTTAGGTTAGCACGCTAACCAGCTAGCCCCTGGCCTGGTTGTCACTTTCCGATACCGAGTCAGTGTAGCATTCAGGCTGCCCTGAAGATGTAGCTCTTCTCAGAGGACATATTATGGCTAAAGCTCTTTTCAAGACTGGTAAGTAAACAGCTGTTAATGCTAATGTTGGCTATATAGCAATAGCAAAACTTACAAATAGCTCCTGTAACAATGGATTATTTTATTCTTGCAGTTCAGTTTTCTTGTAATGTGGGAGACACAGCCTTTAGGCAGAGTAAGAGATGAAGCTAATTTCATTCCATGATTATCAGTGTGAAATAAAAATATGGCAATAAGTTACGTGTTTGTACTGTTTAAAGGAATAGTTTGCTGTTTAGGGAATGCACTTATAAGTACAAATTAAACAAACAAGGTAAAACATGTTAATTGATAAAGTTTTAGAGGTGGATTTTAATTTTAATTTTGGAGTAATCCAGACTAGCTGCTTCCCCTTCCTCCATAAGTTAATTGTCCACTCTTACATTTTTCAGTCTATCGTTTGTCAAAAAGTCGCTGCAATGATTCAGTGAAACACGTCATGGTAATGTTAATATTTTCTCCTGCTTCAGTTTTGGAACAAGAGTAGCAAAAATGAACACTCCTCAATTTAGTTCCATTTTATCAACTATCAAGAGCCTTTTTGCCCTTTGGCCTAGTTAAATCCTCACTCTGCTTTCAGGAATCATGTCGTGTCGCTTTCTGGTTTGAGGTGGTTTTTGCTGAGACAGGAATATGGCAGTGAGTCATTGGCTTGAGCAAGAACGTGTCATTACTCTACCTAGCGGGGGAGACAGGGCAGGTACTTGAAGAGAGAGAGAGAGGCTAGCGTCCTTGATAATCCACGGTGCAATTACACTGATCCATGCAAAGCCTCACGCACCTACAGACAACACCAGGCTGAAGAATTCAAATATCAAAAGTAGTGGAAAAGTACGCACTAAGAGGATCACACTGGGATTCCTCTTGTCATTCTTAATTTGCTGTGAATGTATACGGACAGAGAGCAGACTGTGGGTATACATTTTGGTCGCTATAAGCATAAACACCATTTACCTCCAGTGATCACTGTTTTAAACTTGGATTTGTGGGTGGAAACAAACACGGGATACAAGTCACATGTTCCCACCAAGAGAGCATCTGAGACAGCTCATGTTAGGGAAAAGTAGACATGACACTGCAATCACATGTGCACTCAAACATAGACTGCAGGATCTGAGAGTTAACCGCCTGCTCCACATTGCTGCAGCTGTACAGTAATTGACTGTAATAGTGTGGTGTAAATTTAGACTTTCTGTAGGTTAACAGGTTTTCAGGATCTGAAGGAACACTGCATTCTAAGGTCATATATTACAGACTGCCAAAATAACTGCATTACATAACACATAATAGAGAAGCCATAAGAGAATGTATGGAAGAACATCAAGTTTTTGTGAAGAGCTGTTGGATGGTAGATCCCTCTCCTCTTTATGTATTTAGTGTAAAGCATTCACCTTTAAAGAATGAGGCTGACTTTATTCTATACTTTTCCTATTGTCAGCAGATTCCATGAAAAGACCAAAACCAGCAACGTGTTAGTTCATCACTTAATACTCACTGACTTCTGTGCACTGTCTGTGGGACACAGCTCATTTGATCCGACTGAAGACCTCTTTTATAAATCTTTACAAATGGGTCACAAATATGTCGTTTCATTTTTTTGTTTAAAAAAGGTACACATGAAAAAACAAAGTAAATTATTGGTCATTCCCAGCTTAGCATTCCAGTTCCTTGTGTCTTAGAAAAGTAAGGATTACATGATATCCATGTGTGTCCCAGGCAAACGCTTGAGCTACCATGTAGGAACTACTCATTCACAAAAATGTCACTTTACCAAGTAACCAAGTCAAGTTAGGAATCATAATATTCCATGATCAGTCCCATCATGGATGTGTCTGCCCTTTGACTGCAATATTTTTCATGCTGGCACTTGCACGAGTCCATTAGTCCATTATAGCCACCAATCAATACAGCCTGATGTGGACACCAAATAACTATCATGCAGCTGGCGCACCGATTGGCCAGAAGATACCACCATTCAACACTGATAGTCTATTATCAACGCTCTCTGTCACGCACACAAAACATATTCATATTCTCTAACTTACTCTTTGTGGTGTTTGGCCATGTGAATGAATCAAGCTGCAGCTAAACAGCTCTGGGAGATTCTCTCTATTTTCCCTCTACTGGCCTCTTTACTTCTGTTTGATCATCATAACTCGACACTTTGTTCCATAAAAAGTTAATGAATAGGGAAACTAATGCGACAATGAGTTCAGATACTATTCAAAAGACGTACTTGTAACATAGAGGTTACATGAATGTCAGTGGCACAACATAGCTAGCGAGCTATGTTAGCTTCCTCCATTTTGGATTGTCCGGCTCTCTGCTCCCTCAAAGACCATCATTGTCAAGAAAAATATTTCTATTATTTTTTTATTGTCAACAAATCCCATGAAAAGACCAAAAACCTCTACGAAAATCAGTGTTTCTGATAGAAAATGCAGTGCAACTGTCGGCAGCTGTTGCAGCTTCAAGAGCACATTTTGTTATGAGTGAACATAATTCACGGGTTAATTGCAGCATCACATTCCATCAATTAAAACGTTTTCTAAGATTGCCACTTGCACATACATACATTGTGTGCTGATAGATTATTGCTAACGTTGTGTGGCTGATACTGAAAGCTGAGTTGAAAAAAAAAAATGCAAATCATGTTAGACTCTATTACAGTACAAGAGTAACTGGTGCAAGAGTTGAAGTATCAATGTAATTACCATTTACATTTACACGTTTACTGTGGGGCCACTTTTACTGGCTGTCCACATATATGTGCACATGTCCTCCAAATTTGGTTGAAAGTTCACGATGTACTCAGGAGCTATGCAAATTTATAACAATTAGGACACAGTCACAAGAGTTTATTGATCGATAATACATCAAATGCAAAGTAATTACTTAGTTTCCAGGCAACCCTACTGAAGATGTAAATCATGTGATGTCTCTAAACTCCAGAGTTAGGACTTTTTGGCAGAGCAGGGGAAACTAATCTGTGGAAAACCCATCAGAGGGGCAGTGATGTCACAAGATCTGCAGTCTCCATAAAGCAAAGGTAAACGTGACTGCACACCACGCTCCACACACACACAGCGTCTGCTCCTCCTGCCCCGTCAGCCAGCTGTGATCAGCATACGTGCAGTCTTTCACATAGTCTCCTCACAGGGCAAGGCCCTGCTTAACACAAGACCTGGGTGACTTCACTCTCTGCTGGTCTCCACGGTGATGTGTAAGATACAAATGTCATGTTATCATCATCAGCTGCACAAGTTCTGAGTACAAAGTTTCCAGAGTTTCATCAGATTCTTTTCTCTCTCTTTTATTTTTGAATTGATGTTGATTTTTTAACATCTAAATTCTCCATTATTCTCAGGGTGTTTTCCACACAGCGTGATGTCACTGTTGCGTGTGCTTACAGGTACGGCAGTGCACATGTCTGACTGTGTGGGGTGCATATGATAACACTGAGTCAACTCGCTCATATAGCCAGCTCATCGAAGCAACAAATCGCAGCACGCCGCAATACAAGCAAACTGTCCTGATGATCAACCTGCAACGTAAGAATCATCACATAGATAGAGCGCTTTATTAAGCTCAAAGGGAAATTGTAGAATTACAGCGGCCGTGTCACACGTGAGAATCTGCAAAGTATATGGATTCAATTATATAAAAACATGACTACCAAACCAGATTATATATATATGAGCAACAATCATGTGTGCATATGGCTGTGGCAGAAACTCGAACTTCAACTTGATGCTAAAAAGACAAAAGCTCTTTTATTCTGAAAACAGATTTCATCAATTTTATATCTTTTCCAGATAAGTGCAGTGACTTCCTGGAGTTTTGCTTGGCAACGTCGCAATCAGCACAAGACTCTAGGAAGTCACTGCGCCGGGTCAAGAGACAGCCTGGTACATACCTCTCTGTAAAACCTCAAGTTTCTTTACACTTTTACACACAAGCAAAAATATAACGTGTAAAATAGTGAGCTTCATGGAGCGAGCTGATAGCCAACTGCTTGGGACGCAGCGAGTCCCCGGTCTGACTCCCGGCCAGCCAGACTCTTTGCTGCATGTCATTCCCCCTCTGTTTCCTGTCTCTCTTCACTGTCCTGTCAAATAAAAGCATTAAACGCCCCACCCCCACCCCCACCTGCCAAAAAAGATTTTTTTTTTAATAGAGAGGTTTAGAGGTGCTGGGAGGTGGATTGTGTCGCCTTTGGAAAGAGCCACACTAGCTGTTTCCCCCTATGCTACTTTATGCTAAGCAAAGCAACCCAGCTGCTGGTTGTAGCCTCATATTCTTCAGACGTGATAGTGGCATTGATCCTCTCATCTGACCCTTGGCAAGAGAGCAAATAAGCATTTCCCGAAAAATGTCCAACTATTGCTTTAGAAGCAACGCAGCCTCATTTATTTGCCACAGTGAGCAGATCAGAGAGCGAGCTTTGAAGGCCTGCAGTGTCAGGAGATGGAGGATACAGCAAACACTGAGTCAGTGGTATTGCTCAAAAGATGTGGTCAGTTTGAATTAGCTAAACATCTTTCAGTTCCGGAGCAGATGTTTAGCTCGGTGCCTCATCAGTTGTCAGGCTCTGGCATCCTGCTGAAGTGGTGCGTCAGGGTCCAACAACTCCACAACAACCTGAACTCTGACGTCATGATGACGTGAAACAGCAAACACACCTCCACCTCTGATGCACGCCAGCGCCAGCTCCCACTGTCCAGTAACGCTTCAACAGATTCCAAGAGGAGGAAAGGCACAAACACACACACACACACACACACACACACACACACACACACACACACCTGTGACCTTAACCCTAGGTAACCCTTGATGGATGTTCAAAACAACGCGGTGCTTGAATAACATCATTCCTGAAATAAGAGAGGGCATCAACTCCCTCAACTAATGAGCAAATACAACTTTAATGTGTCTGACAAAAGTATTTTCTCTTAAAATTCACATGTAATTTGTAGCTCCATGCACATGCCCATGTAAATTAGCATCTGTTATTAGGACTTATATTTATTGACAGGAGTTTTTGTCTTCTCAGGCAAGAAAGCAAAACAGTGAAATAAATCCCAGGCTGAGATTTAAGACCATTTAAGACCTGTGACGTCAGAGAGAAAGAATGTCTTTAACTGACAGAAGGTAAGAGGCTGAGACTCCCAGAGTGTTTGTTTGAGTGTGAAAGGTATTTCATTCTAATTAAAATTCAAACTAACTGTATTCAGCCACAGATTATCTCCATACGCCAGCAATAACGTGTTTCTCTCATAATAAGACACAAGTCGGCAAGAGAAGAGAGAGAAGTCCTGGACACGGATCTTATAGACCCCCAGAGTGTATTTGATGATTTCCATCAATTCTGTGATTTTATTAAAAAAAGAAAAGCAACTAAAAAGAAAAAACAAGTGATATAATAGTCATAGTGGGTCAAATTTTTTTTTTACATAGATATTGTTATTTTCATTTTATCTTAAAGCAGCAAATAAAACAAACAGCAACAAAACGTAGAACACACAAAGTGAAATTTAACATGGTCTCTGATTCAGGAGTCAATGTCATTCAATAACACTAAAGAACTGACTCCTCCCATGGAAATGTGTGGACAAAAACAAAGTAAAATAACCAGTAATATATAGAAATCAACCAATAAATTGTGGAATTATTAACATATTTGTTTGTATTCATCCATACTGCATGTTGGTATTTTCATGATGTGTCACATTGCTATTTTGGCCCACAGGAAGTACAAAATATAATGTGTAGTTTGCAATTATGTATTGGAAAAATGATTGATTGCAAATTAAGTAAAAGGTGAAATTATTTGGAAAGTGAACTGATTTTACAACTCCTGAACAATCAGAGAAGAAACCACAGTGGCTCCATTAAGGATCTTTACCTTTGCTCTGGCGCCTCCTAGTGGAGCTGGGCCAACACTGCACCAACCCTCGGAGAACACACGTACTCCAGTGATTCTGTCTAGTGATTCGTGTATTTGAAGAGACCTGCAGTCTACAAATGTAAAACTAACAAAGATTTAAGGTGAATTTAAGGTGAAGCTCCTGAAATGAAATTTACTGTCCCTGAATGGGAAAATGGCTGTTCTGCTCCAGAAAGTAGTATTGAGATATTTTAGAAACAATAATCAACAGAAGTTCTTAGTCTAATGCACAAGATGGACAGAGTTTTTCCCACTAATAGAACAACGAGTCAATGACAGAATATCTCAGTTTTCAGAGTTTCTCAGTGAAGTTACAGCCACTAAAGGAGTCGATAAAAGCTGCAGCATCTACGTTATAGAAAGAGACCAGACCCTCCTTGTAATCCACAAACTCAACAAACGCACAAGTGCACCTGAACTACCACTTCAAGACTCCTTCTCTTGGCACCATGAACGTCTGTAGAAAATGTCTCTGCAATGGACCAAGACCAAAGTTGTGTCCCCCGACTGACTAACACTGCCATCCAGAGAGCAGAAAAATATCAATTAACGCAGGTTTTAACTTTGACATCTAAAAAGAAGGAAGGCAAAATGCTGTAATCTTATTTAATTCCTGGCACAACAATGTCCAGGAGCCTGTAGTTAGTCATTATAGTAATGTATCAGTGACATATCATTCTGTTTACCTCAAGATTCCAATGCCATGTCTGAAGTATGGATGAAAATAAAGACCAGAAAATGTGAAAAAAAAGAAGGAGTTTTGAAAATTTATTTCAAGTTAGCAAGGAAAGAGATTTTCTGCAGCTTATTACCACATTTTACAAAGACAAAGATCTTTGTTGTCGTTTTCACTTTGAACACATTCCTACTATTGATATTCTAATATGTTTACAGGTATCTGTCAACAGCAGGTAAGTCACATTTTACTTGCATTTAGCAACACGTAGAGCGCCGACTCCACCGACACAACCCACAACCTTTCACCCTCAAGAACATTCCTCAGCATCTCCCCTGTATGTTTCCTATTACCCCCCCCCCCCCCCCCCCCCCCCTTCCCCCCTCTGTCCAAGTAGGTCTTCAGCTCTACATGCTGACAGCAGCTGACCTCAGCTTTCGCTATCAGGTCGTACCAAGGAGAATCTTTCGGAGGGGTCTGGGATGAACCACCTCTCCCACAGATCCAGGTGAACAGCAGGATAGTTCCAGGGTTTGAACGGTCCGTTCCAGTGCAGCAGCCGAGCCTCCTGGAGGAAGCTCTCAGAGTAGCGGGCGTCTGGACTCCAGCCTGGGAGAACAGGAGTGCTGTTTGAAACTGACTTGAGGGAAGAGCTACGATATTATAGTTTCCCTGTATGTCTGTGTGTATCAGAAATAATGAGTGCGCTTGCCATTGATTGATTAATAAATGATTAATATTATCATTAATAAAGTATCTATCTTTCTATCTATCTATCTATCTATGGGATATTTTATATGGTAAATTACCTGCTTCTCTATTGTAATATTTTGCTATTTATTATTTTTGTTAATCTTGTCTAGAATGTATATTTGTATGTTCAATGACAGCTATTTAGCTCTAGTTTTTCACAATGCATGGCCGGTGTACCTGTCATTATGAATTATTATTACACTTCTCATTGATGTGCACACTCAGTAATACATATTGCATTCATTTACAATCAGTTTACTCTTACTGGTATAAAATGTTTAGCATGAAGCAAGCTAAGATTCCTTATAAGTATTATAGCATCTTAAAATTAGAGGATATTTTCTTACTTGTTATTGAGAGGCCCAGGTTAGTTGAGCTCCGTTTTCACTAAGTTATATACTGACAAAACCTTCAATAAAATAGCACCAAATTCTCATAAATAAGTAAATGTACAAAGGAAACACCTGTTTCGTTTGAACTAGTTTTTGCATCTCAGGTTCCACCGTGCCATTCAGGAACTCACGGTGAAATTCATCAGTGTATGAAAAGTGAGGATCTCACCGAGGTGTCTGACGTGCCACAGCGGGTCCAGCGTTGTGTATTTGTCGTGGAAAACTATCAGCATGGGTGGAGTGGCCACACCTCCTGCCATGGCACTGCTGTATATGTTCTGCCTGGTGGAGAGAGAGAGAGAGGGGAAGGGGTCTGATCACACAGATGCTTCTACTTCTTTAGAAACGAAAAGTTCTTAAAAAATAAAAGCTGATATTTATACAAAAGCTTCGATTCATAAAATGCAGTTGAAAGTGCCGGACATGGAAAACAGCTGGTTATGATAATAACTTTACTTAAACATCTTTGCATTGTTTTCAGCAACCAGATGGAGGAAGTCCTGAGACATTCTTATCATCACAGATGCTCCTCACTAACAGTTTATTGACTGGTTCTTATTTTAAAACACAATAGGTTCTGGAAATTGTACTTATTTTGTACATTGGAATAGGAGTTATATTCCTTTGATATGTCTTTTGCCAAACAAATGACTGTCCAGCAACTAAGGGAGTAATTCTCCAAACCAGATCTTACCTGAAATTCTCCTCCATCCATCTCTCCAGCTGTTTGGTGATCTTCTGTTTCTTCCACTCGCTGAGATCTGCCACAAACACTCCAGGGTTGAAGGAGCAGTCTCTGGGGTTAATTCCCAGGTCTCTTACTTCCTGTTTCCTGTAGTCCAGGAAGCCCATGTAGGTTGTCTAGGGGACGAGCTCAGAGGACAGGACACCACATTTCAGAGTCTACAATCAGAGGTCACCTGAGAAAGGCGGCTCATAATACATTTCTCATGAATCCACTTCAGAGTCGAATGATTAACTTTAAAGTTTAAAGTGTAATCAAAAAATACTTTCACACGCACATGGACTGTACACATCTACTGATATTAGCTTAACGCAACAAGCAAACCAATTCACATTCAACTTCAGGATCCAGTGTTTCCTCCGGGTCTGATTTTCCAGCTATGACATAATAACACAGAGTGATAGAAGAAATAAAAATCCACCTGCATGCCGATGCTGCGCACCATCTCGTGCGTGGAGGGCAGGTCGCAGTCGGTGGCGAACGCAGCAGCGTGTCCCGGCTTCAGTTTCATGTTATACAGCTCCTTGATGTCTCCTTGAAAACATGACAACCTTTAGGTGAAGTATACACACAGACTCTCCACCTGTCACCACACAATAATCCAACATGCTTGACAAACTAAACAACATTCACTAATAGTTTGAGAACAGACATTCATCCCTGAGCAATTAGATTGATTATTTTTAATGAATGATAATAATGTTTATGGATGTGGAAGTTCTTACTCCTGAAGTTACTCATAAAGTTGATGTAGGTCAGTGTTTCCCGACATTTTCCAACTCATGGCCACTTGAAAATGTTGGCGGCCCACATCCGGCCCACATCCGGCCCACATCCGAGATGATTGACTTTTATCTAGTTTTACGCTACATCCACTTTTCACACTTTGAGCATTTTCAACCACAGGCCATATTTTAACCTGATGAAGGATTTTAGTCATCGGACTATTGGACCTTAAGTTATCATAGAAAAAAAAGGCAGGCAAGTGTTAGACAGCTCAGCTCTTCAGCTGGAGACGTCCTGTCCTGTTTCAGCTGAAGAGCATCACTGATTTTTTTAAAAAGTGAAACAGCTTTATTCATTAACGGTTTTAATCCCCTGGTATGTTTCTTATGAAGAGCAGGAGATCACTGTGGATTAACCGGGAAAAACCTGTTGAACGTCTGGTTCATAATTTATTAAAGAATCAAAGGTAAGCAGTCTCAGTTTCCAGCTAATGCTAGACATCATGTGTCCGCTGTGAATTACTGATTTTTTTCGCATTTTGCCTTTATTCAGATAGCTACAGTGAGAGAGACATGAGAGTCAGGCTGGTGTGAAACCCCGGCAGCTGCAGGTAGGACTAAGCCGTTGTGGTATGCTCTCTACCAGGTGAACAGCTGAGCCGCCAAGGCGCCATGAATCTCTGATTTTTAAAGGTAAACTGTTTTCTGGGTGTTTGTACTGGTTTTAATCTCCTGGTGTGTTTGTTGTGGAGAGGAGGACACCTCTGTGGAGAATTCAGCTGCTGGTAAAAACCTGCTGAACGTCTGCTTCATAAGTTATGAGAGAAACAATCAAAGTTACAGAAAAAGTTACATACTGACATTTTTTATATTAGTATAAATTTTTTTATTATTACATCATTTCACCAAAATTGTGCTTGTTTGCAAATGATTGGGCCCCAGCTCACAGGATGTAGTGTGTCACCACTGATGTAGTGTGTCCTGTTTTCATAATGACCTACAAACCTCTGCATGTATTACTTTCACATCTGGAACTAAATCTGCAGTTATTAGGTATAGTTAAGAACAATCCTGAATTTTGCTCATTCAGCTAAACAAAGTAAGTTTATTAGACTTAAACCGGGCACTTTCACACTGTCCCTGTTAACCTGCCATCTATCTATCTATCTATCTATCTATCTATCTATCTATCTATCTATCTATCTATCTATCTATCTATCTATCTATCTATCTATCTATCTTCAGATTTAACTCATTTAATCTTCTTTTCTACCGTTCCTAGTCTCAGAGTTACCAAACATAATTTCGTTGTATGTCTATAATGACAAATAAAGTGTCTTGTGTCTGCAATATTTTTGTTAGGGAAATGTTTTCTGTGGAACAATCCTACCAGGTGCAAATTATTATTTCAAACAGTCTCTTTATATGTTTAAAACACACCTGGAGGGGATCATTGACTTTCCTGGATGGTCACATATACGTACCCTGCACGATGACATCATCATCCAAGTATATCACCCTCTTATGGTTGATGTCAAGCAGAGGTATGTAAAAGCGAACAAAGTTGAGCTGCAAAATAAAAGCAAAGTTGTTTCACCTAAACTGAAACCGAAGCTTCACGTCAAACGTTTGTATTGCTGCTTGAACAAAAGCAAAGCCAGAACTCACCGGATGTAACAGCTCCGGTCGAGAGGAATCCGGCTTCACTTTCCCTCGTAGAACCATGGGGTTAAACTCCAGGATCTTATACCGGATGCCTCTCAGTTTAGTCTTCTCAATGTACTGCCTGAGAAGAGGCAAAGAGAGTTGGATTAGATAAATAAACTTGATAAGCGATAACACTGTGATGTCGGCTCCCAAGTGACAAACCTTGTCAGTTTCACGGCATCGCGAAATGTGACAATATAGAAGAAAACATTGGCGTCGGTGTTGCTATGGATGCTGTTGATGGTCGCCATGGTTCCACCCATACGCTCCTCGGATGCACAGATGATGACGGGGATGACATTATCCACCTCTGACACTCTCACTGCAGGGGCTTGAGGTGCACTGCCAAGGTTCTTCCAGTGATCTGAGAGGAATCAGAGACAGCAGGTTACATGAGGACGCTGACATGATAATTAAAATGAAATTAAACGGAGGTCACAAAACAAAAATGCTAGTGACACTCACTGTATTTGCAAGCTACAGGATTTGTTGAAAGATACGACTGGTGTGTTTTTTTTTTACTGTCCATAAATTCATAAAACACGAATCATGAAAAATAAAAGACGTGGATAAAACCTGAGCGGATGTACCTGAGAGTTTGGGCCGAGTGGAGGCTCTGAGCAGTGTGTTGTGAAGGAGCAGGCACAACATCAGCAGCAGCAGCAGCAGGAGGACATGATTAACTGCAACACAGGAAGAGGCAGGAGTCAGTCCTCACTGTGCAATTAGCACAGTGCAGTTAGCACTGACAGTAGTGAGCGATTTCAGAAGCTGTTTTACTGCTTGTTTTTCAATGAATTTCCCTTCAAACATTCAGTGGTACAACAGATCATGACGGTTTACTTCATCACATAATCTGTTCTCTTTTTTAAATGGTTGAATCCAGAAAATGTCAAATAATAATGAAAATTCCCATCGTGAGGTTACAAAGCCTGAGGTCACGTCTTCATATTGCTAGCTAGCATCATAAGTGGCTAGCTTGGTTTGTCCAAGTTTTAAAAATACACCTACCAGCATATACATATACATATAAATATTGTACTTCAAACAAAGTACAGATTAAACGAATGAAGCAGAATGTGTTAACTAGTGCACTTCCAGTCTTTGATTGCACACCTAAGCTAATTGCCTCCAGGCTTTAGCTAGCTCCATACTTAACAGACTGTAATGAATCTTCTCAAACACAATATTTTTTACAGTAAGAAACATAATGAGAAACTATTACTTGAAACAATTGAGTCATTATCCAAACTGTTGCTGATTAAGTTTCTGTCGATGAACTGTTTGGTTGTTTTAGCACCAAACAAGCTGTGTAAACCAGGCCGATGTTTTAATGTAATGATTTCCTCACAAAGTCACAGACGTACACGCTGTGTTTTAATCTGAGTATGGAGAATTTCCACCAGCTGCCAGGCAGACTAGAGAGAGAGGAGAATCACATACCCATCTGAAACCAGTTACAAGCCACTCCTATCATTTTCAGCTGCTCATCCAGGTGCTATGAATAATTCTGGACAATATGCTACCTGCACGGCAGTTTTTGGCTGAAATACTTTATACTGACACAGATCGAGGACGGCACAGATGTAGTTTTTCAGATGTTTTAGAATCTGATTTTTAAAAACTGAACTTTCTGCCTTATTTTTTTTTTTTTCTAGCATAAATGTTTCACCAGCCAAAATATGGCAGATTTTCTCAAGGATCAAGTATCGTCGGGTGAAATTAAAACATGCAAATAAATATTGTTAATTATCACAAATTTAAAACATAAAATCTTTTTTTGTTGGTAAAATTTCATTTCGGAGGCAAACGGCTGCAAGCATTTAGCACTGAGTCCAAACTGCTGTTCACACACTGCATGGAGTCATAAAATTTAACTCCTTACACCCTGTCATCTGGTTACCTAATTAAACCCTCCCCCAACAACCATACACATTTAGTGCACATGCATGCAAGCTAGATGCTTTCCTGTTACTTTCACTACAGAGAAATTAGGGGGTCCTACACTGGCTATGGCTACACCAACTAAACCTCACTTTTAACACAAAACTAAACTCACACTATGGTCCATATGACTTTTAAACTACAAGCAAATATTCGAGTCTGTCTGTTACTGCACAGCTACAGGAAGTGGAGACAGGCATGAACACTTTTCCTTTTTTTTCTCATTTAAATTTTCTTTCACCTGAGACCATAAATCAGCCATATTACATTTATATCATGCGTTATTTTGACTTACTTTTTCTCAGGAGAGCCATATTTCATGTTTGGTTCCAGCAACATCTGCAAACATAAACAGAGAAAAGAGAAATGGAGAGATATTAGGTCACTGAAGAGAAGTTCACTTTCAGAGAAACAAAAGATGAAATATTTCTTGGCTTTAATAATAATGTACGCAGCAATGAAGGATTTGGCCGTTCCCTCAGTGGAGTATTAACCTGCCAACACAGCTGAAAGTGACTTAAAAAGATGACATTTTCCTAAACTTCTAAGAATCACACACAGAAATCTCCAAAGTAGCAACTTAAAACTCCATATTTTACTCTTCTCCTGTGTTTTAGTTGAAGTGTTGATCATAAGAAGATATATTTGAGGTTTTAAGAACCAAAAACCATCTCAATGTAGTTTTACGTCTCCTCTCTCAGGCTTCTCTATGGAGCTCTAGTAACAACAGGTCAGTGATCCAATCTGAAAAGAGAAGGCTCTGATCCTGTCTTCTGATTGGCTGACTGTTTTATGAGTGGTTGAATAAAAGTATAGCAGATTTCAGGTAAACACTCAGAGAAACCAAATCCTGCAAGGTTGTATCACGGGTCCAGGTGGGCGGGGCTTGGGCATGGCTGAGGGCAGTGACTGCTTTGTTGTGACATCACAAAGTTCCAGACCTCCTGACGGCTGGTTTTAAGGCTCAGTTTCTGAATACAGGCTGTGTGCATTTCTCTGTGGACTGAGGCTTTGATACTTTCACAATATTAATATAGAACCTAGACCTGCTTTAAAATCAAACAACACATGGACATCTACCTTTGTACTATATGGACCTTTAAGAGTAAAGAAGTTTGGCTGAATGTGATGAATTATAATTTATCAAGTAATTTCCTTCTTTAAGAGCAACCCAGGGGATCACATGATTGATCACATGTATACCAAGAGTTGGAATGGCCAGACTGACCCTATAGCCGCCATTTTGTAAATTATCAGTGGGATGTCATTTTTCAAGAGCAAATATATATTAATAATTTATGTTTATATTTATTTATATTTATGTTTAATCTTTAACTATCCTCCAGGAATAATTAACATTAACATTAAAAACTCATTACATTTATTAGTATTGTATAAATATGTAAATGGGGATGAAACAATAGGAAATTGGCTGAAATGGAATCTGCAAAACATTCGGCTGCTGATTTGCGAGAAGAATCATATAAAAAGAAAGATTTATTGCCACACTGACACTGAAGTGCAGAGAAGAGGCTTGTAAATACTAAAAATCAAATCAATGCCAGATTTATCGTTGTTGTTAAGAGCGGTTATCTGAGTGACCATAGCTCTTCTGGCTGCTTGACCTAGTCTGTCCATTCTCCTCTGACCTCTGACCTCTCTCATCAACACAGAGCTGCTGCTCACTGAATGGTTTTGTTTTTGGCTCCATTCTGAGTCAAAACTTTCGAAAATCCAGGATCCAGGAGATCAGCAGCTTCAGAAACACTCAAACCAGCCACAGTCAAAGTCACCCAGATCACATTTATTCCTCATTCTGATGTTTGATGTGAACATTAACTGAAGCTGTGTCTGCAGGATTGTATACATTGCCTTGCTGCCACGTGACTGGCTGATTGGATAATTGCATGAACAAACAGGTGAGTGGTGAGTGTATCCTAAGGAGGGGTTGGCTGGGATGCCTCCAAAGCAACAAACACTGAAAGACATAAGTTGGACTAGACATACATTGTATGACTGTGACAAACTGCCAGCGTGACCTGACCTGCAGTAAAGTCACTGAGCCCCAAGGCCGGGAGACACTGGAAAACACACATGGCTGCATTTTGTCCTTCCACCACTTCCTTCCTTCCTGATGCCAGGGCTTTATTCACGAATCTACTTGCCTGCCAGCTTTTTAAACTTTCATATAACTACACTGATACAAATGCTTGCACAATAAAATGACCCAACATACCGTACATCCCAACCTTCTCAAACTCTGAACAACTTATCGCCTCATTGTGACCAACATTAATTTAATCGGATCAATGAGTGTGACACCTACTCTGTTTGTTTTCCTTTTTCTGCTTTTCCTCACGAACCTGCAGGCTAAACTGGACTGCAGCGGTTTACTTGTTTGTCCCTGTTTAGAGTAAAACTAGCTGAAACCATCTGGAGCTGATTAGCTTCAGATACACCCCTCGCAGAAGGCAGAGCTGCCTAACATGCTGTCTGTGGCCTGCATTCGAACAATCGATAATCCTGTCGGGACAAATTACTATCAGCTTACTTCATATGTAATATGAGCACCAATCCGAATGTGCATTATCAGTGCTTTGCAGATTTTCCCCACTGAATATGAACTCTCATATTATTTTATTACATTTCTGTATCTTTTTTTTTTAATTTGTCAAATAAAAGTTACCAGAACAGAAAGTCTTCACTGTGTTTTACATTACTTTAAGTAAATGGCTTTCTCAGGACATCCTTGAGGAACAACGCTACTTTGAATCATTTTTTATTATGTAGCAGCCAGCTGCTAGGTAGAAAACTAGTTTTTTTGCTCTTCAAAAGAAGTTCCTAAAAGTTGGCAAATAATTGTGTGTCTGAGTTTGTAGTGCTCATAAATCTGTTCACACAGTCACACTGCAGGGACTCGATGTTCTTCTGGGGACAAAAAGCAAATCCCCATAATGTCAATCATGAAGACTTTGTTTAAAGTTGGGATTCGTTCAAGGTTTAAGGTTTAAGTTAATGTTAAGGTTAGAATTAGGCAAGCAGTGATTAGGGTTAGGGTAACTTTCCAGGAAATGAATGTAAGTCAATGTAAGTCATGCAATGTTCACTGAAGTGATGGAAACATATCTGTGTGTGTGCGCACGTGTGTGTGTGTGTGTGTGTGTTTGAGCATGTGAGTGTGAGTGTGTGGGATGGGGGATGGGGGTCCAAACCAGACCACATAAGTCATCACACTGCAAAAAATGCTTACTTCGATAAAGTAGTTCTTTTTTTTTGACAACACAGAAAAACTATAGAAGAAAATCTCCCAAAGTCTGAAACAAGCTGAGAGCAGGCAGATCACTCCCCTCGTGGGCTGCAGTATTTAACAAAAACCTGGCACTCATCTCCAGAACAATATGAAATTGTGATGAAAATGAGTGAAACTGTGTCATGCAGCATACATTTGCTGAGTTTCCAAAAAGTTAAAAGGTAAATAGACTAACTTTTAAAGATGGATATTTTTTTCAGTGTAGCAGGACAAAAAGTTATTTTCTTTTTTTACAGTACATCAGGGCTACATAATGTAAACACAAAATACAAGAAACATATTTCACAGCACACAATAGACATATAACTGCAAAACAAGTAAATGTGCGTTTTAGGAGACAGAGACATGGGAGGAAGAGTGTGTGACTGTCATGTAGCACAATTTAAAACACATTAAAAGTGTCTGAAATGTACTCACCAGAAAAAGAGGGTGGTGGTTATGGTCAGTCTCATTCCTAGTGTTCATGGTCCATGTTGTAAAATCTCTGAGGACTGAGACTCACCCTCACCCGCAGCCCACTTTTCTTCTCTCCCATGCACCTTTTTTTTCTCCGTCTTCCCTCCAGATGTGACTCATCCTGTTCACCAGCGCTCTGACATTTAGCCAGAAACTGTATTAGCTTGCCCCACTTCACAGAATAATAGCAGTGACACTGAAAGATTAATTTCTGCTGTGAAAACAGATTTGCTCCTTGTTTGTGACTTGCAACAAAAAAGAATCTATGATGGTCATCACAAAAAATTACACCGAGGCTGCCCTATTTCAACCATCGGGCTGACATCTACTTAAAGCGCCTATGTATTATGTTAATACGAGGTAAATTACTATTAAGAACACATCCTGTGACAAATAACTGATCAAAAACATTTTTGGCAACCAAATCACACGTCACCACAAAAACGACATTTCCCATAATGCCAACGGTGTCACTCTTGCTGCAAAGGACAACTAAAGTTTATCCCTAGTTCAAGTTTGGCTCGTCACATTTCTTGGATTAAGTTATATTAGTTTGGTCTTTGTGAATATTTCTGATATTGATCCTGTAATTCATTAATTATTTGCTGATAATTAATAATGATTTAATTTTTCAAAACATATATCTAATCAATTATTTGTTACACGTAATGCTTGACTTAAGAAACATGGTATTTTGTTTAATATGTGTTTTAAATTTGAAAAAAAATCATATTATATCACAGTTATCTAATCATGTTTACATATAAGCTAGATACCCATGTGGTCAAAGGGTTATTCACCTTGTTCTTCATATTGTTATGATTGCATAATGTTTTTTTTTTCCTTTGAGTCTGTATATGAATAAGTTATATGCCTCAATAAATTACTTTTTGTACTTCATATGTTCTGTCCTTATAATATAAATGTAAATGTGGGTTATACAATAATTCATTAACATTTATCATGGTTATTAAGCTTTTTCCATCAAGATAGAAACATTTAATCTACCGAAACTGTATTTATTTTGAATTTACAAACCTTTTGTTATTCCGGTATTAATAACACAATATATTTGTCATGTTATAAAAGTAATGATTGAAGAATTAATGATTATTTATGTTTGTTTTGTGCATTCTTGTATTGCTTTTATATATATATATATATATATATATACATATATATATATATGTGAAGATAGTGAAGATAGTACAGGGTAAGGTCATGGTTGGCCATTTAATTTTTTGCAACTCCACGGAAAAAAAACGAAAAACAAATCGCTAAGCACTTGTTTCCAGCAGCATGTCTTCAAACAGTTCAGATTAACTATTTTCTCTAACTGTGGCCGGTTACTCTGTCACTCTGTGCTCCAGAAGCAGCTTTTAACCTCCACCCAGCATGGACGACAGCCATTTAAAACTGCTGGTGAAGCTCACTCAGGACGGACAGTTGAGCTCTCTGGAGGAACAGATAACGTCAGGCGGCTCGGCGGCGGCTCAGACCGTCAGCAGCAAACACTTCGGCCGGTCAGGAGACACCTTGTTGCACTACGCTGCCAGACATGGACACCTGGACATTGTGGAGTATCTAATCAAGTGTGTAGGCATGGATGTGGAAGTGTACAACAACGACTACAAGAGGCCGCTGCATGAAGCTGCATCCATGGGTCACCAGGCTTGTGTTAGCTACCTGCTCCGGGAAGGAGCTTCGGTGGACAGCCTGAAGAAGGCTGACTGGTGAGGGTGATTTTAACTTATTAACTGCGTAATTAACACAAAAATTAAGTCATTGCGCCCTCTTTTGGATTTAAAAACGAATTGTCAGACTATGCATTTCAGCTCCCTTCGATAGCTCAGTTGGTAGAGCGGAGGACTGTAGTGGCTGTAAGCTGAAATCCTTAGGTCGCTGGTTCGAATCCGGCTCGAAGGAGACATTTTTGATCTACCACAGTTTATTTTACGAAACTTTCACGGAATTATTTTTCAATAGGTGAAACATACATACGAAACAACCATAAACCATAGTTCTCGTGTTGTAGTTACATTGGAGTCGCACCACTTGTGACTGTTTCCTGGTCCAAGGTGATTTAAGTGCAATGCCTCATCTCAAATTACCTTAAAAAAGATATTAAATAGAATAAAAAAAACTTGCATATATCTTAATATATTATTTTTTTGTTCCATTCTTAAGTGGTTTGGGTACATTATGGTATTGTTAGTATTGATTCTGTTTTAAAGGCAAAGGTTGATCACAACAATTGCTGATTTGATTTAGATTTTTTCTGTTTACTGCACTTTGTATTAAGTTGATAGATGAATTGAAACTATTCATGACATTATTATTTTCTAAAGCACCCTAAAACGTTTGCACAGTACTGTATAAATTTCTAAACCATATTTTCCAAATATATCTTTCAATAAATGCTACTACATGTATTTGCTTGTACACTTGTAATGTAACTGCCACCCTTCAGGAGATGCTTCTAGGAGGTGACAGTGTTTTCTCTTGTCTCTCTCAGGACTCCTCTGATGATGGCCTGCACTCGGAGGAACCTTGACGTGATCCAGGAGCTGCTGTGTCACGGCGCCGACCCCGCGCTGAGAAACAAGGATGGCTGGAACTCGTTCCACATCGCCTGCAGGGAGGGTGATCCCCTGGTTGTACAGCACCTGCTTCTTGTTACGCCAGATGTCTGGACGACAGAGAGCAAGACACGCAGGACGCCGCTGCACACTGCAGGTGAAGCATCCCTGGTTCCATCATATGGTGTGGATATGTGGTTCATCTCCCAAGATCCAGTTAGATCTCAGATTTTGAGAGTCCTGATGCGGTGGTTAAATACTTAAGATTGTGTGATTAGAAGTGTCAGACTATAACTCCTGTTCTCTCTGTTGATCATCCAGCGATGCATGGCTGTGAGGAGGTCGTTAGGATCTTACTGGAGAGGTAGGTAGAAATTTTATATGTGGAATACGTCCCCAAAAACAAATCATATCCAAAGTCAAATTTGAATCAGCTACATTTAGATACATACAATTACATCTGTAACTTGTGTATATAAGTTGAAGACTAAGAACGCCCTAAAATAATAGGAAAGGAATAATAATAATCAGTTGTGACCCAGAGGTCGCCGGTTCGATCCCTGGACTGGCAGGATAAATCTGGGTGGGGAAATCGAAAAGGCAGCCTTTACTCTTCTCTCATACCCAAAGGCAGAGGTGCCCTTGAGCAAGGTCCTTAACCCCTGACTGCTCCAGTGGAGCTTCTCACATTTGCAGCTTAAAGCTAACTCTGACTGGCCTTCTTCCAGATGTGGCTACACCCCAGACAGCACAGACAGCTGTGGAGTGACTCCTTTGATGGATGCTGTCAGGAACGGACACATCTCTGTGGCAAGGCTGCTTTTAGAAAACCACAAGGTAGAGTACATCATAGAGCACATCACACAGAGTGCATCTCAAATCACTAATGTTTCTGCACCGTTGTAAAGATTCAGATATCTATGTCCTGTCTCGACCTATGTGCCCTGTAGGCGTCTCCGACAGCGGCTGACAAAGTCGGGGCTCAGCTGGTGCACCAGGTTGCTGTCACCGGCCAGGAGGAGGCCCTGCGGTTCCTGGTGCAGGACCTGAGTATAGATGTGAACCAGAGAGCGACTGACATCCAGCTCACTGCCCTGCATTACGCTGCTAAGGTTAGTTAAAAATACAAGTATATATAATATATATGTTAAAAATACTGTATATCCACATATTGAATCAGCTGTAACGCCTGAACCCCATGTGTTGAGAGTGTGTGAAGACTAGTTAGTCGGTGAGCAGAGAGGTTGAAACAGTTGGCTAAAAGTGAGTGATAAATGTTTGAAATGGATGGCTAAAAGTAAGAGATAAATGAGAGTAAATGGTAAAAAAATCTAAAAGTAATGGATAAATGGTTGAAATGAATAGTAATGTTGATGAAGGGTTACTTCAGTTCAAATGACAGTGCTGTGATGTTACAACAAATAAGTTTGGGCACCACCAGGTTAGATCACTCATTTTTTATAAGGTTCTTCTTTTTCAATTCCCATACATCCTCATAGGTTAATTATTTCTCTCAGATCAAATGAAGCAGTTACTCTATTAAAACTGTATCACATCCTAAACTGAAGGTATAATAAACTATTATAGGTAATGCTTGCAACTGCTAGAATGGTTTGTATTGGCTTATTTTTCTGCACAAAGACATAATTATGTCGTCTGATGGTATGTTGTGGCACATTTTACATTAATTTTAAAAAATTGTGGCTCCTGCGATTTTGATATTGCACTTGGCCATGTTGCGATTTCGACAATGTTTCGATTAATTGTGCAGCCCTTGTTGTAGAGTCCTCTTTCAGGATGGATATGCCACACTTATATATATCGAGTAGACAAAATTAGCTGTAGTAGAATATGAAGCCTATTCTCACACCTACTAACACGCCTGTTAAATTACAGTATGCAAATAAACTCTCCTTCCTCATTTTCAGGAGGGCCACACGTCCATTATAAAAACGCTGCTGGAGTTGGGAGCAGATCTTCATGTTCGGGACAAAAAGGGAAGAACCGGTAAGCAATGGAATGTGCCTTGCGCTTCAGCTACTCTGGTGAAGTTGTGAAATAGTTGAACTGAAAGCCCCTGAAAAGTTGGTTCCAAATCAAATTCAAAGTATTTCTCTATAACCATGGCTAAATAAGGAACAGTAAAGGTTAAAGTTTGGGGGGAAAAAAACACCCAGCTGCTAAATGTTTTCTGTGATGTGTTACTTCTCTCAAACACGTTTCAAATCTTTGCAAGTTCATGTTCATATGTGGGGCCGGGGTAAAGATTAGCTATTGCAACAGTGAGAGCAAATAGATATCCACATAAAGTAAAATGATTATTACTGCAGAATATTATTATTATTGTACAATCACTGGGGTGTTTACCACCTTCTTACTCTTCCCTTCTCCTCTCTTCTCAGCTCTTCATATGGCTTGCATCGGGCAGCATGCCGGAGCAGCCAGGATGCTTCTGCAGCTCGGACTCAAAGATTCAGAGGACGCATCCGGCACGACAGCACGACAGCTCGCCAAGAAACCAGATGTTATACGAGTGTTTGAATGTGGCTTTCCAGACACATCATAAACAATACTATAATGCTACACATTACACATATGTGCAATTGGATCAATTAATTTAAGTGAAGAAAACAACCTGAAATATTTAATGTGATTAAGGTCAACTAGTTAAGGTTGTATGGGATACATTAAATCTTTACCAGTATTGTGTTTTGCAGTGTATTCTTACGTGATAGGACTGGGGGTATTACTATTAGTCACATGACTTGAATTAAAAGAGCTACATGGAAATTTCTGCTATAGCTACGTAGCCAACGTTAGAATTAACAGCTGTTTACTCACCAGTCTTGAAGAAATGTTGCAAGTTCACCATCAAACTTGCCAAGATTTGTCCTGAGTGGTGGATCACTTCTTTTCTTCTACTGAAATTAGCATGCTAACCAGCTGTGTTTTCATTACCCACTGTGGCTTCCAGTCTGCCTTGAAGAAGTAGCACTGCTCAGATGGTGTATTATAACCTCCTGTCTTGTAAATGCAATGACTGAACCTCTTGGCAAGCGACCATGACGGTCAGCAGCAGAGAAAACTAGAAAAAAAACATATAGTCCCTTTAAAGTCTGGCCTTAGTCTGTTACATTGGCTTCGGTGCTGGCGACTTGAGTTCCAAAAATTACTTAAAAAGCCTATGATGGTGTTTTTACCAGAAGGCCAACCACGCTGCTTCATGATATGTGTGGAAAACGCTATGCGGTTAAGTTTAAGCATGACTGGATACACTTAAGATAAGCGCGCCTGTGTGGGATTCTGTCTGATTATATTTTGATATCATCATAAACCCTCTAGCTTGCCGTGATGTCTGATACTGAACAAAACCTAAGCTTTAAACATCACTTACCACATCTGATACTTACAGTCTTCTTGGCTGGCTGGTGTGGATTACTGCATATGAAAACACTGTGTATGCATGTCAATGTGTATGGAATTAATGTATTGAATGAACATAAAAAAAAAAATGTTACAATGAAACTTTTTACAGAGATTTTCTTAATTTTAGGGGTTTTTTTTGTCTTATATCTCAATGAGTTTTGGCTCCTGAAAATAAGATGTTCACTTTTTTTTTTAAATGTCTGTACCACAATTATCATTAGTTTGTTGGTTCGATTACCAATCCTATACAGACTGACCTGGGACTTGAGTAAATGATATTGAGGCTGTCATTTGATTTACTAAACAGGTGTGTCCATGCCAGCAATGCAAACAGTGAAGTGAGACTACATTGGTTATACATCATGACCTTTCTCTTGTTGGTGGAAATCTTGATATGAGATGATAATGAGTTGCTAAAATAAATATTTTAAAATAAGTAAAACTTATAAAAATAGTAAAAATATCATAATAACAAATAGCCTCTAATATTGCTTGTGATTAAGAAAAAGAAAGAAACCCTATAACCATTTAAGCTTTATTTTAAGCAAGTGTGAACTATAGGTAGTGTGAGAGCTAAAGAAAATGTCTTAATTTCTAATTGTTGTAACATGCCAATTAACATTGCATGGTCTCTTGCAGTTATGCAAAAGGAAAGCCATAGTAAAATTACTAGATTAAGTATTGTAATTCATGTACAATCGGACACTTTGCACCGCCTCTGCCAAGTGATTGACAGCTGAGAAGCCCCGCCCCCCGAGGCGCCTGACGCTGAACCGCAGCCCCTTCTCATTTCCACTCCCGCAGGTCTCCATTTTCTTTCCCGATATTCAGGAGCAGAGGAGAAAAGATTTGGAAAAATGAATGAAGAATACGACGTTATCGTTCTGGGCACCGGACTCACGGTGAGAAACAACAAACGTTGCGGCCCTCAGCGTTGAAGTGATTTGCAACCTGTTACCAACGCAGTTAGCACTTGACAGTTTGGCTCTGAGCTAACTGGGCCTAATCAGCAGGACTAGCGCTAAGTAGCTAGCTTAGCCGCTAACACAGAGTGAGCGTTACTTAATGGAAACTGTGAGCAAAGTAGCGGCCGCTAACTGTTAGCATTGTGCTATCTGCAACTGCTATCAATGCCGGAGAAGATTTGCGATACCGACAGTAGACTAACTTAGATTAATAAAAAGTTAAGCTCTCTATCTGTTGCTTTGCTTAGTGAGTACTATATCGACTCTGGATGTAGTAAACCCAGTTACTCAACCGGTTACTTGGAAGTTGAGCGCCAAATCGAGCAGCTTTCCTCTGTCAAGATAAGATTATAACGCGGATGATTAGTCCGCTAACGTTAGCCGACCTAAATTAAGCTAACTAATGAGCCTGCAAACGAACATATAACGACGTGTCACGGCTTCATCGATTAATCTTTCGTACACGGTGCTTGTTAACGTGGGTTGTTCACTGAATTTTAGTCTATATGTATTTTCAGCAAAGGTAACCACTTTTCTGACAAAAGTTTTAAGTTAAAGCAACTACCCAACTAACTGAAGCTGTCTTAAGTTTACATGCAGGCGCTCAACAGGCTGACGAGTTCGTTCTCAAGCGTAATCAAGCTAACTGTCGCAAAGTTTATGTAGCCTCTGCACTTAAATGACCTAAACTACAAGGTATGTGGGGAAAAGGACGGACTGATTGCTTTCCCTAAGAGCTGAAATACTGTGGACCATGCAACTGGTAGTCAGAAACTTTAGTAATGGATTATTAACCTGCAACTTGAAGTCGAACTACTTCACGACGTTTGAACTTGCACGCCGAAAAGTCAAGCATAGCTGATGCAGTATAATGTGAGGTGGCAGTGTTTGAGCTATTTATGTGAATGTAAGGTTTGTTTACCCGGAAATTAACTTTGTCAGCATTAACCATGCCTTATACTCACGGACAAAATAATACTTCCTGACAGGCCTCCTGACTGTCAACTCTACATGGCTGAAGCATGTCCTGGAAATCCCGTGATGACTTTACTGCAGGACATAGGCCAGCTTCCTGTCCACTCTGAGGGGCTAAATTCTTTTGCAGTTTCTGAACTGTTCTTTGTCCAGAGAACCTCAGTAAACACTTTTAATGCAAATATTGTCTGCAGCTCAAGCCAACCTTGTTAGGTTTATGTAAAGTATTATGTTTTAATGACAGCAAACATTGTTACAAAGTTTTTTGTTCCAGCTCAGAAGCAGGGACAAAGCTGCTAAGGAGAAAGGGGGTTGGTTAAAATTTGGTGGGCAGTGTGTTGATTTAGCTCACATTTGGGTGTGGTTCCACCAAGGCTGAGGAACCGAAAGTACTCCGGACGTACGCTGGAAGCAAGCGAGAGCTAGACTGACTGGCAGCCAGTCTGAAAAGCCCTGCAGATGGAGGCTGAGGCGTTCCAGTGAAGCTTCACGTAGTTTTACTTCCCTTATGCAAATCAGTGACTTCACTTCTGTAAGTCTGAAAGCTTCCCCTTCTATGCTTCACAACAGCACTAGCACTGCAATGTCTAGTAACTTAACAGATCACACACAACACCGATAGGCCTATAATTAAAACTCCAAAACATTGCTGTTCCAGCTCACTATGTGTACGTGATTTTACTCACGTTAGAACATGCCATGAGGCAGTATCTGCTCATTTTGTTTCTTCAAGTGCTTAATAGGAAAGAAAACTTTAATTATGCAGTGCTGCATTTCAGGGGGAACAGACTTAGTGTAGATAAAGATTAATTACGTCTTACAAATATATGATTCTACATAGACGCTAATCCCTACTATTTATACAGTGTACTAGTTTTATATTCTTAAATGGAAAATTATCTGCCACTAATGACAACTTATGTCATTTTAAAATTGTCAAACTCATGAATCCTACTACTGTATTGTAGAGTGGAGACTATTAGTCCAGCTTTTGTTTGTAAAGCTTCAAGAAGCGAATACGGCAGCGTTTAAGAGGTTGTAGCGTGATGAACCTACAGAGACTGCTGTGACAGTTTAACATCAATCTCTACAACAACAAAACAAAATGTAGTAGTGGTGTGGGAAAAATTTTCACCAGGAAAATGTAAGATTTCTCCATTGAGAACTTCATGTTTCTGGAAATATATCAGTACTTATGTAATAGAGCTGAATCAGTTACGCTGTTAATTGATGAGCTGATCTCCAGAAAAATAATTGACAACCATTTTGATAATTGATTAGTCCTGAAATAATTTTTCAAGCAATAATGTCAGTTCCAGTTCTTTAGTTCCAACTTATTAAACAGGAAAATTTGTTGCTTTTTAGTATCTTTGGGTTTTGGAGCTCTGGTCAGACAAAACAAGACTTATGAACATGTCGTGTCGGGCTTTAGGAATTTCTTTTTCCCACCACGATTTTTTCACATTTAATACATCAAATGATTTATCAAGAACATAATAGACTGATTACTTCATCCTGAAAATAATAATTAGTTACAGCCCTAGAGTTAAATATACTGAAGTAGAATTGCTAATTGTTTTCACAGTAATAGATTACAGCTGCTGGCCTTGTGTCTGTAAAAAAGGAGGAAATGATGTTGAAGGAAATAGATACAATTCTTTCCTTTGCTCACAATATAATGAATAAGAAATGGCAGCATGTTTAGAAGTTTCAATCACAAAAAACTTACAAAACATGAAGATTTGTATTATTACCTTTATGTCAATCTAATACAGCTATAACCCACAGTACAGTCATAAAAATCAATCCCCCTGAGGCCAGGATATTCCTCTTCATTTTGTAAACTTAATACAGGTTTGCATGTAAATCTTTTATCTGCTGTTTAACTAACAGGTGATTGTAATATTTTAAAAGGTGCAACACAGTAAACTACAGTTTAGTTTTATACTGTACAGTATAATTTATAACAAAAGAACATCAGCAAATGAAAATATTTAATCGAAGCATTGCAAGTTCAAAATAGTACTAAGGCACAGTAATTGAGTGAATGTATTTGGTTAGCAATTAGGAGTTATTTTCATTATTGATTTTGAAAATGTTTGATCTATGAATTAGATATTAGATTAATATCGTCACATTAGAGAATCTGGAAACAGGGACTATTGCATTGCTGACTGATTGATTCATTGATTTATCCTCTCAGCTCTGTACTTGTGTTGAATATATATAATTTCTTGCTTCAGTGAGTGTGGTGGATTGAAGACCAACAGATTCTTGTGACCTGAAACACTTGAAAGTGTGTGGAAGATTTTCAGTGCAGTAAAATCAAAGCTTGTATCTTCATGCTGTGTGTGTCCTGTCATGTGATTGTAATCGTTTCGAACTGCAGCGACTCATCCAGCTGTTGCTCTGTGTGTTGGACTTTGCTGCCTCTCGCCCGCTCTCAGATTTTTATGGGTCTTATGTGTTAAAAATTGAACAGAGACTTTGCCTCTGCTCCTCATTTGGCTTAATTTTCTGCCTGACTGTATGCTGGATCAGTTTGTTTTCCTCTCTGTCAGCATGGCTACTACCATCTGGCTGAGGTAGTGATGACTAGGCTGCCTCCGGCTCTGTGTCAAAGCCTGTATTTATATAAGCAACAGTCGGTTTCAGTCACATGTCAAATGCAAGGAGTGACAGTGACACACCAGAACAGCTCCGTCTTCCACAGAGATTCATCTCTAGCCATACTGCGTGTCCTTCGTGACAGTGGTGTTGCAGTGTCGTATAGTCGATGAAACGTTTACAGATAGAAGCGATCTGATTTCACTGCAGTGCGTTATTTTGGGAGAGCACCTATGTATAAGACAGCTCTGAGCTTTACTGGGTCACGTCCTGTGAGCCGTTTTCAGACAATATCACAACTCGGGTTCACACAGGAAAAACAGGCGTTAACAGCTAAAAGACAGCATTGAATTTGGCATTGAAGGCCGGGGACTGGAGGTGTTAAGTGTGGAGGCAGATTTGTTGAGAAAGGTTACAGATTAAGGCACCTATAGACTGTACTGTAACAATAAGTACAAGCTCAAAAAGTTTCATATTACACTGCACAAGATGGGTGAGATGAAGTCTTAGTCACACTTTATATCAGGCAATTTCATTTTGGAGGCATCGCAGATTGTGCAGTGAACCTCTGGTGATTTGTAGTGCTATAATGTAAATAGAAAAAGATGCAAGCAGAGACGTCATCAACTTGTATCCACCTCTTAAGAAAGTGTAATAGAACCATAAAGAAGCTTCGGCCATAGCACTGAATCTCCAATGCACTGAAAGAGATGAGATATATTGTAAAGCCGGTTTGTGGAAGGGATAAGATGACAATATGACTTTTTTTGCAAAATGAATTTTAGGTAACTATGTTTTGAGTGTTCTGGATCCTTTCGCGCCATAATCTGATTAGTTGGTTTGGAAGTTTCAGCCATAGCAGGAGTACCATCGTGAGAAATTTGTTTCTGACATTTTCAGTTTTGTTGTGGTCACTGAACCTCGAAACTGGCTGTTGGTCTCATAGCACAGTCTACAGCCACCGTGTGGTTTCACCATGTTTTTCTTACAATTCTCAACGTAAATGTGGAACAGACCAAAAAATCGCAGTGTTAATGGTCCTTAAGGTTAAAGCATTGAGGTCCAAACCAATCTCTCTAACGGGTGTCACTTCACTTTTCTCCTCTGTGTGGATGTAGTGTGAAGACTACACATGCTATAAAGATGCATGATGTGTGGTCTAAGTTAAAGAGAGGCCTGTACTGTGTCTGGAAATGTAATGAATACATACATTTAGAAACACAAGGTTTTTGTGGTAAACAATATTTCTGCTTGGTTTTCACAGCTTTTAACATTATAGTTTTAGCATTTCTGTTACTTTACTGGTACTCTGTGGTCAGCTGTTTTTTCCGTGTCCAATTTCCCATTTTCTACCGTTAATGTCAGTCAGTTTGTGGAAATGATTGATTGATTTAAAGTTTTGGAGAAAATGAAAATTGTCCCTTTGAGGATTAAATTGTTTGTAGCGAGACAGCTGCTCTTAGAGCTGACAGTCAGCAGTGAGCCTTCAGGGCTGACACTGAGCCTTCATTCACCATAATGAAATAGGTGCAGAGTGGAAACAAACAAATGGTAGGAACCCTGTCACTTCCTGTTAGAACAGACCACAGTCTGTACACTGAGGGACTGTAGGCGACATCAACTTGTGAATGTTTATTTTGTCATGTGAGAAACAAGTTATACAACATACTGTCAGAGAATGTTAGCTGTCATTCGGTAGTAAAAGTTTTAAAGTCCACACAGTCATATGATACACACTGTGTTTTCCTGCATCTACATACTCGCTGCTGTAATCGGATTAAGGCCTTTGGCCGTTGGGAATTCCAGACTCTGGCAAATATGCACATTTTCCCTCATCATTACCAAGCTTTAGAAACTTAAACTTAACTATGAAAGCTGTGATCATCCTCACAGTTCACAAAAACATGGCACACATTATGTTGACATGAGGTGTGCCAGAACTCAATACATAGATCTGCCAATGTCTTCTTATATTGTTGGTTCTGTTAATGTCTGAGGAGGCGATCACACCTAAGTTTTCGGTTAAAACAACTGAATAACTTGCAGGATTTTTAGTTGTACATTAACTTATATGAGAACATATGTTACTGTCAAGGATAAAATTACCGCAAAATGGCTTAATCACATACAATATGTCCATCTAGTGTTGGGGTGGCGCTAATCCAATGTTAAAGTATTAATCAAAACCTACAATGTAGCTGTCTATAGTAGATAATCCCTTGTGCTGAGTATAAATCCAGTTTCTGTGTGGCTCTGGTGGCCAAGAACAGATAATGTCTGGTTTTGGATAATACAGTCAATGAAATGCTTGACAAAGCAGGGAGCTAAACATCAGAGATACTTATTTTTGTCTTTATTGGTCAGTTAAGTTCTTTATAAAGTACAGAAAAGAATGGACACAAGGGGAGAGACTAAGTGTATGACACAACAAAGGACCCCCATTGGAAGGCATGCTAAGGTTACATGGTATGTGTCTATCAGGATACCCCATTGAAGTCCACTTATTGATTTGCAACATGGTTTTACAGAGGGGTCTCCGAGGTCAGCGGTTAGATGTGTGTGCAGGCGGGGGGGCGTAGAAAACAACCCAGAATAACCGAGAGCTTCTGAGGAGATCAACATGAAATGTTCTTTTGCTCGGGATGTGTGGAAAATGTTCATTATCCCAAATAGGAAACATGCCTGTTCGACTGCAGAATTAGCTGTTGCCTCCGGTGATCTGGTCATAGCTCTGGCTGGAGTTTATAAAGGAGTCAGTAGTTTAGTAGTAGTAGTAGTTTTCTATCCCAACGCTGCACGCTTGTTCTCGGTAGTTTGTAAAGAGGAAAGTAGACAATAAACCCTGAGATGATGCTTACTTCAACACTCAGCTTCAACACTCAGCTGGGTCGGGATAACAGAGAAAAATGCTGTTATGAAATCACAATTTTGCATTTTTGGCTTAATGTAGTAAATGACAATAGAAAAAATATAATAAATACAATAAAAGAAAAAATTACAGAGCCACTGATCAGGTAATTATAAATAGTGGTATAATTTCTCTATGATGGCAGGGATGAGTTGCTGACCAAAACAGTATTGTGTGGCATTCTGACTGTCTGCAGAGGACTTTGCACAACAGTAGTTGTTCCAGTGATCTGTTCCAACTGGACCGGCCCACTGAGGCCAAAACTTTTCAACCATACAGATCAGAGGATTAAAAGCCACAGCCCTGCCAGACAGAGTTCACATTTGTCCATTTATTTCAAAGTGGCGGATGATGTGACGACTGGAAAGAGTTTAGTTAGTTTAATCACAGCAACAAAACACAGAATGTTGAGAGAATCTGCCCTATGTTTGATAAAATCAAAGATGACTGGCATGTATGTTGATACAAGCGGGGTGCAGAGTAGGTAGAGACTGGGAAATGGGAGTTTCCCAGTATAGTTCATCTTGGTCTTATTCCCCTTTTTGTTTTCTCCCAACAGGAATGCATTTTATCAGGCATCATGTCAGTGAAGGGGAAGAAGGTTCTGCACATGGACCGCAACTCCTACTATGGAGCCGAGAGCGCATCCATCACACCGCTGGAAGATGTGAGTCGAATTTGTGACACTGGAATTAAAACCATATGAAGAAGCTGCAGACTGTGGCATTGTGATGAATAAACGTCGGCATATTTACTTTGTGGGTTAGGCTGAAGTGGCTTTTTTAACTCGGTGGATTATACTTGATCAACCTTGTTCTGAAAGACCATTCATTCACTGGTACCTCCAGCTTAGTGTGACATTTTTGTGAAATACAATTTCCTGAAAATTTACTGAAGTGAGCCCAACTCTAATAGTTACCTCACTTTATGTCTCTCTACAGCTCTACAAGCGCTTCAACCTTCCTGGCAGCCCTCCTGAGTCGATGGGAAAGGGTCGGGATTGGAACGTGGACCTCATCCCTAAATTCCTTATGGCCAATGGTATACTTAGATCACTGTGTACCGTCTGCATATCACATGCAGCTTTAGCTTGTGACCTCTTTAGCAGAACAGGGCATGCTAAGTGTGAACCAAATAACTGCAGTTGGATCTTTGTTTCCACACAGGGCTGTGAGTTTTAGCTTAGTTATTACTGAATGTTGACTCCTGTTACTTCCTTACTTTCTGGAAAAGGAGTGTCACAGTTAAAACAAGGTTTAACATTTAAAATGTATTCAAGTATCAGCAGGAATCACAGTTAACACTTAACTGCAGCTAGAAAAGATCAGTAACAGGGTAAAAATTATAAAGATGTTGATCTTTGATGAATATTTTCATGAATGAAGTAACGTTTTGTGTTTTTGTGCAAGTAACAGTGATGTTTGCGTCTCCTCCTCTCAGGTCAGCTGGTCCGCATGCTGCTGATTACACAGGTGACTCGCTACCTGGATTTCAAAGTGATTGAAGGCAGTTACGTGTACAAGGCCGGCAAAATCTATAAAGTCCCCTCTACTGAGACTGAGGCTCTGGCATCCAGTAAGTTATTAGAAAATGTGGTGAAAAATGACTGAACAGGGATTAGGAAAAAAATATGTGGAAACAATCACAATGTTTTTGATTCATTTGCTGAATTTCAGTCTTTTGACAGAGCCACTGGTTTTACGAGTTTTTCAATAATGTTGTTTGGCTCTAGGCCTTCACACACTCAAAAGTTGTTTGCATGTAGAATTGATATAGTAAAGCTTGCTTTTCTCTCACTCCGTTGCCTTTCACATGGGTCCACTCAAAGTCTAAACTCTCGGTCTCCTAAAGGTCTGATGGGCTTGTTTGAGAAACGGCGCTTCAGAAAGTTTCTGATCTTCATCGCCAACTTCGACGAGAATGACCCCAAAACCATGGAAGGCGTGGACCCCAACAAGACGACGATGAGGGCCATTTTCCAGAAGTTCAGCCTTGGCCAGGAAGTCATAGACTTCACTGGCCACTCCCTCGCCCTCTACCGCACAGACGAGTCAGTGGCTTTTCTTTGATTAGTGTAATTTTTAACTTAAAGTGCACGTTACTGTGATGTTGTCTCCCCCAGCCTCGATAAATTGAGAGTTTTAAATGGTCTCCGTCTCTCTTCACTCAGTTACCTGGATCAACCTTGCATTGAAACAATAAACAGGATAAAGCTTTACAGTGAGTCTCTGGCCAGATACGGCAAGAGCCCGTACCTCTACCCTCTGTATGGCCTGGGAGAACTGCCACAAGGCTTCGCCAGGTAGGAACGACTGTGTAATATTTGTATCTGTTGTGTCGGTGCACTTTTCCCACAAGGACTTTTAACTGCCTGACGTCATGTCTCAAAGTAACATCACACATGGCTCTTTATGAGCAAAATGTTCCAGTCACTATTGATGCAAAGGAACTGAAGAAGGAACTAAAATGCTCTGTTGCAGACTCCTGTTTTCAGTTCCTCTGCATCATAACTGATTTCATATTAATAAACATTAGCAGTAACAGTAAAACATTTATGCTCAACATTAGATAGAGACAGAACCTTCTCTCCGTACTCTACATTATTTTCATCTGTGTTTGTGCACGTTTTCTGAAAGCTTAGGGACACAGACGAAATGGTACCACTGGAAATCGTAGGGCAGTGTAGCCAGTAGTTCAAGTGAGACATGATCATAGGACATGATGAAGAATTTTTTTTTAAAAATGGCGAAACTTTTTGAGGTGAGGTTACAACACTGCCTTCACTGTTGTAATGTTTGTTTTTGTTGTAGAATGTATTAATGTTCACCTCAAGAGGAGTCTATACCTGGAGATTGAGCATTGTGAACTGAAGTGCTTCTTAATTGTCATTCATTCAGTCATTGTATTTTGCGATGCCTCACATCACCACATATTTCACGCAAAACATACACAAACTCGTCATGCTTTCGTCATTGAAAGAAAAGTACCGTAGAACCCCATCATTAAGGAAGTTATTGATTCAGTATTAAACATATTCCTGTGTGATGTTATTAATATTGGATAGGTTCATACAAAACGCTACCATTCATTCAGCTCTTATCTTTTGATAACAGGAAGTAACATTGTGATTCCATTCCAGGCTGAGTGCAATCTACGGTGGCACGTATATGTTGAACAAGCCCATCGAGGAGATCGTGGTGGAGAATGGGAAGGTGGTTGGAGTCAAGTCTGAGGGAGAGGTGAGTGTTTTGTTCTCAACATATTGGATTCCTGTGTTAAACATCTGTCATTTGAGTGACCATCGAGACAGTATTTGACTACACTGGGGTGGTCAAAAAAAAAACATAAGCTTTGTTTTAAAGGCATTGTACTGGTATGGAGGTGATTTTTCTGTTGTACAGCAGTCAGGGTTACTGCAAAATTGAAAAAGTAATGGGAGCATGGATTTTGTCTGCTTTTGTGGTGGCATGTCCCCTAAACGCCTCACATGCATGTTAGCTTGGCAGCTGCGCACAGAGAAGCCTCTAGTCCTCACTCAGTTAGTGCAATGCAGTGTACACTATGCAGACAGGTGTGTGGATAAAAATTAGTTATTTTGAAAGAGTTCCAAAGATTTACCCCATTTAAAACCTTTCATCTCCCTGTGCCGGTCTTAGGCTCGACTTGGGCAGCCTGCCCAGGGAGATTAAGTATGGGAAACACTGGTAAGGAGGGGTTCTCGCTACCATTAGTTGTCTCTGTGTCATGGGTCCAGTTGTGGTGACGACAAATGATCAGGCGTCACAACCAACAGGAGCAGGTGGTGCTATGACCTCACCACTTGGTACATCACCTCATGATTTGAATCACAGCATAGAGAGTCGCACTTTGGATTTAGCAACAGCTAACAGCTTTTTGGCATCCATTAGAATTTAATAATAAATTATTATTAATCATTAATTATTTTACTGCTCACCCACACAGATACTGCACCAATCAAATTACCATTATTGACAGTGTGAGGCAGAACCACAGATTTCTTCTCTTTGCTTATTACAATTTTGACCAAATAAGAACACAGGTCAAGATAAATCCCACAGAGACATACAGCCATCGAGCACTTTATTAGGAATGCCATGCTAAGGAAGGGTAGGGCCTCAGTTCTTCATGTCATGGATCCACCAGATGTCTGAAACTTTCCTCTGAGACTCTGCTTCATATTGACATGCCTGCATCACATCATTTATGCAGATCTGTCATTGCATTACTGCCACATGATTGGCTGATGGATGATTGCATGAATACGCAGGTGCACAGGTCTTTTAATAAAGTGCTCAGTGAGTGTATACTGATGAAGTTATTAAAGAAAAAAACATCGCACAATCACATTCTTAAATCCCCTTTACCAGGAATTAAACCACTCTCTCCTCTGACCTTTGACCTCTGCCTGTGTTTACTCACCACAGATCGCCAGGTGCAAGCAGCTGATCTGTGACCCCAGTTATGTCATGGATCGCACCACCAAAGTGGGTCAAGTGATCAGAGTCATCTGCATCTTGAGTCACCCAGTCGGCAACACCGGCGACATCAACTCCTGCCAGATCATCATCCCCCAGAATCAGGTCAACAGGAAGCACGGTGAGAACACAGGGGACACAAACAGACTTCAAAGTTCATCGTTTCTGTATTATCTTAAACAGAGAACATAGGAAGAAAAAAGATGATGGCCTGAACATGGCTGACTCCTCTGATGTCAGATGAAAACAAAAATGTTGTATTGCAGAGGGAAAGGGAAGTTTAGGATTAAGTTAAGAGCTGCATACACAAATGATAAAAATTCTTGAAAAAATAACTTAGATTTTAGAAAACAAAAATGGGGTCTGATGTGTTCTGGTGCACAAAATTATATCCAGTCCAATTTTTTAAAACAGCCATAGAAATGCAGATAAATGCGACAGCTGCTTAAGTGTATTATCCACTTTTGATGTTATTCTGTTCATTGGAATATCTAAAACTACAGACGTGGTGGTAAATGTGTGAAATCCTGTGTTGGTATTTCTGGTTTTAACAGATTTTGTTCATATTATCAAGTTCTACCCAGAGCTATGACAATGAATAGACTACACAGACAGCAAGCTGAGTCAAATTAAACGCACCGATCTTAACATCTTAGACATTAGGAATTAATAAATGATATTTGAACTTCTCCACAGTCAAAGCACCAGACTTTAACTGTCGCTTTTCCTCTTTCCAGACATCTACGTTTGTATGATATCCTTTGCTCACAACGTGGCAGCACAGGGTAAATACATCGCCATCGTCAGCACTACAGTGGAGACAAACAACCCAGAGAAAGAGATCAAGCCGGCCCTGGACCTCCTGGAGCCCATCGAGCAGAAGTTTGTCAGCATCAGTGACCAGTATGCACCCACTGACAGTGGCACTGACAGCCAGGTACAACCACCGGGATAATATGAAATAAACAGGACCTCCCTGCAGTCGTTGCATGTGTTAGCCCATGACTGAAAGCTGTCAGCAGGATTCAATATTTGATACCTACAGCTTTAGGCTACGTCCACACTTCTACGTTGAAGTTTTAAAACGCATCTCTTTTGCTCCACACACAGTGTTTGATGCCTAAAATGGAGGCTCAAAGCAACATGGATAACAAATTACAAGTGTCACTGACTTTGTTGTCTTGGCTAGCAGCTGTTGTTCAGTTAAATTCTGTATTTTCACGCTTTAACTACAACCGTCTTTGTTCTTCTTCATTGGTAGTATTTTGTGCAACTAATCAACTGCAGAGTAGACAATCTGCTTCCTGTTTACACTAGCACATGCCAAGTGTACGTGAATGGCCATGTGATATGCATTTGCAGGTCTGATAGTTTGGACGGAGACCGTTTTGATTTTAAAACGATTTGTGTGGACGCAGCCATATTTTTCAGATTATTTATTGATGGATGAATCGTTCATTTATAAATTCTTTTTACAATTCCTATTTTTAATGTGTATTGAAATGTAAAATTATTATACTTTTCCTGTGACATCCCTGGTCCGCCATAAAGTACGGTGTCCCTTTTGAATGTAATGATTAGAATAATGTATAAGTAATTTCAGCTATTCCAGTAACGTAGCTTTTATTACTGAATGTGAAGAACACATTGATCTGGCTTTCAGATATTTGTCTGACCAGGGACTAGTGCTGCACTACTTTCAGAGTTAAATGATAATAATAATAATAATAAAAGCATAAAAATGCCCCCCACAAACATAAATAATGTCAGTGACACAGGCCAGGTGAAACAAGAGATTTTGATCCATAAATCAAACCAAGAAATTCAATCTATAAACCTGTGGAAGTTTTCTTAAAGACAGGCTACCATGTAAAGTATAAATGGGCTGAAACATTACCAAAACTAACTAATTGTAATTAACTAATTGTGGGGTTTATTGAAGTAGCTATGCAGGATCGGGTATGTAAAAATAACATTAAATATGCCCCAAAATCCCAAACACTACATTGTAACATAAACCAGATTTTGTGTGGATGTATATGTGTATGATCCCCACCCTGACAGTGTTGGAAATTATATTAAGATTTTCTACATTTATTGTTGTCATCATGTTGCATAAAGGTGACTCGCTTTGTAACATTTAATGTAACGGATGAATTTCCGATTGTGTGAGAACATGCCATCTTTGCACCACTGTGCCGTTTTGCTGCCATCTTGTGTGTGCTGGTGTCAGCCGACACAGGAAACGCTGTGTGTTCTGAGGATCTGAAACGAATCACCGTGAATAATTACCGTATGTAAACTTTTTGTATTTTATCTAGATTTTCATCTCCCGTACATACGACGCCACGACTCACTTTGAGACCACCTGTGACGACATCAAGGACATCTATCGGAGGATGACTGGCTCAGACTTTGACTTTGCCGAGATGGAGCGCAGGAAGCAGGACATCTTCGGCGACGCCGCAGAGTAGAGGCGTCCGCATCACTCCTGATCATCAAAGACAACGCTGCCGACAACTGAAATCTTACAAAAAATAGAAAACCTACACAAAAATGTACACACCAATGGGCCGGCCGATTATCCCAGTAAATGGTCTGCCCATTGAGGAAATTCATGATATATAGAGAGAGATGATATAGAATTGTTGGATAGGGTTCAGGGAGGGAGCTATGCTTTTTCAAATCACATTCAGGTGGATGGTTATGCCTAATACACAGTAATACCCTTCATTCAACTGCGTCATCATGTCGCGATGATGCATAGTCCAAAGATGCCAAATAAAATCATAATTCATAATCAGTAGGATCTGACAGAGAGAGTGTGTGGAGGGGAAACCAATTTTTCTGTCATTGTATAAAAGGTGTTTGGAAGAAATTTAATATCTGCATACAAGTTATTTTTCTCTGCAGGTGTTTTTCCATGTCAGGATGTGAGAGAAGTAGCTTGGTTTTGTGCGTCTGAATAAAATCATGAGCAGCTGAGTGCTCCTCACAGGGTGCAGCAGACAGCTGTGTGAGGTAGCGCCTCAGCTGCCATCTTGAATTGTCAGTTTGTGAATTAAAATGGTTTAGGGGTGTGTGCGCTTGATATTTTTGTGTGTCTTTACCCCCTTTATGTTGTCTAATCTCCAGCACAGCCAGACAGTAAACTGTAAACTTAACCACAAGGTAACTATAGTCCAGCATAAACTACCTGAACCTGTTTTCAACAGTCAGTTAATATAACGCATAAGTGGAGATGTATTAGTTCTTGTATTATGCAAAATGATGGAAAACTCAAGCATTGACAGCAGATTGATGGGAAGTGTGATTTGACTGTAATTGCTTAAGAAGGACCAAATGTGTACTGCAGCAGTATTGAATTGATGAGAGCCCTGTGATATCTTGTTTTCGACAACCGTTCAAAAAACATCTTGGGCTCAAATGATTTCTGTACTGCAAAGTAAAAAAACAACTTTGTCAAAAACAAAAACTGTGTTTGATTCTTTCATTCTTTCTTACAACTCAGTGTCTGGAGTGATGAATGATTGTTAATGTGTACAACAGAAGTGAAAATACATCTATAGATTTCTACAAATGATATCCTTTAGGACAGTTGCAGACTATTTTAATATTACTAACACTTATTGTAAGTCCGGTGTTTTGAAATTATTTATAGCAAAGATCCTTTAACTGAGTTACTGCAGCCTCCCAACAGAAGTTAAAGGTGCACCAATATGTCTGGTAGGTGTCAGTTACACCTTTTAATAGATGTTTCTAGGCACAAAGTATATGGCAGCATACATAAAAAATAAGTTAAAACCGATTAAATATAGTAAAAGTTTGGTCAATTCTATCAATGGAGTTCTGATATATTAGATATCTTCAGTGTTACTACATGATATTCAGTTTTTAATGTGTTGGGGACTTCAGAAAAACCACGACAATATTTCCAAGTAGCGTCACAGGACACCTGACACCTGTGAAACTACGAGTCCCACAATCCTCTGCTCCCGCTCCACTGGGCACTTGTAACATTATATCCTATGGTTATATCTAATGTTTATGGATTTAGTGCTGTGCCTCAGCCGGTGTCCCCCAACACTAACGTGTTATTAGCGGTAAAAACATGGAGGTGACAGCTGCACGCCGCTCGATTCTTTGTGATATCGGTGAGCAATTATAACAGGTTTACACAGCAGCTAATGTTAGCTTCCTTATGAATGTCGAGACTGTCAGTTTCTTGCTCGTACTGTCACTTTTTCTGCCGCACTGTTGTTAAAATTCAGACCACAATAATGTCAACCATGACCGTCACATACAGGCTAATACGAGAGTTATGTGAGGCTAAATGACATTTTAGCTAAATACTTACTGCATTGCTAGCAGTTAGTGTTATACATTTTTATCGAGTAGTTTCAGTAGTTATGGCTGAAGATATTAAGCATATTAAGTATTTTAGGCAGCAGGCTTCATAAAGATGATAACTTTATCACTTTATTTTTTATTTTACTGTAAATAAACAAAAACTCTAGGGGGTTTATCAGTGTGTGTGTGTGTGTATGTGTGTGTGTGTGTGTATGTATACACGTGTATATGTATGTACAGTCGGGTCCACTGTATAATAATAATAATAATAATAATGATAAACTTTATTTGTATTGCACCTTTCAGGCAAGTAATGGAGCACAAAGTGCATTACACACATTACATGCACCAAGTGCTTCACATGAAAAGACACAAAATAAATGTAAAATCACGTTTAAAACATTAATGTCAAATGAGATAGAGGGAATAATAATAAAATAATAACAGAAAAAAATAAATAAAAATAAGTTAAAAATGGATAACACAGCATGCATAAAATCAGTAAGACGTTATACTTATAACAGCATTTGAAAGAAGAATGTATATATGTGTGTATGTATTATTATAATTTTATGTTATATTTATATATTATTATTATTTTTTACAACCAGAAAAAAAAAGTTAAGCTAAGACAAAATATTAAGTTCATAAGTTTATGTTGTTGGTTTTTAAATAGTGAGTAATATTCATAGTTTATTTATTGTAACATTAATAGTGTTTACATAGAGATAAACCTGTGCAATTGATCGATTGACAGAATAACTGAACAAAGCTTGTGTGGTATCTATACATGTGTAACTGTACTGTTTCTGCGCTGCTGTGTGTGTTAGGTTTCTGGGCGGACCGGACGGCCCTGCACGAGGCAGCGTTCCACGGCAGGGTGCTGCAGGTGAAACAGCTGATAGAGAGGGGAGCCTCGGTCAACATGGTGACGGTGGACAACATCACTCCGCTCCACGAGTCCTGCATGCAGGCTCATCCAAAGTGTGCCCAGCTGCTGCTGGAGGCTGGAGCCCAGGTGAGATAAACATCCCTGGTCCTGTGCCACCCCCCACCCACCCAACCCCAATCTATGGAGGACCAAACCTGACTCGTGCAGATTTGAATAAATAAAATGCTTAAATAAACTGGGACACCTTATCACAAGCAGTGGTGATGCAATCTAATACAGAATAAATACTATCTTTGTGCGGTTTGTGAAGCAAACTACAGGCTCAAATGTTACAATGGATTTGATACTGAAGTTGATACTTTGCCAACTGCGACATGTGCTACTAAAATCTTGACAATCATCTAAAGATGTATAGAAAAAATAAAATGTGATTTTTCTGTGGTCTCTCCAGGTGGATGTTCGGACCATCCATGGCAGCACCCCTCTCTGTAACGCCTGTGCCTCTGGCAGCCTGGAGTGTGCCAAGCTGCTGCTGGAGTATGGAGCCAAAGTGAACCCGTCCCTCACAGCTCTCACTGCCTCGCCGCTCCATGAGGCCTGCATACGAGGTAACACTACAGCAGCAGTAAGAGAGAGTTCACCCAGTCATGTCATCCTTATTCACTGTGAATGAAACTGTACACCCCCCTCTCAGGTAGTGTCGACGTTGTGAGGCTGATGATAGCCAGCGGTGCTAAGCTTGAGGCGTATGATGTCTACTTTGGACCTCCACTCCACATCACATGTGCTAAAGGACACGTGGACTGTGTGAAGGAGCTGCTGATTGCAGGTCAGTATTACCCACATTTACCCATTGTCCTGTAATCTGCCTCATTTAATTCTACTTTTATAATAATAATAATAATAATTTCTTACATTTCCCACAATGCTCACAACAACTTGCAGAGAAGAGGCCTCTAAATTAGGCCTGAAGGATATGTAAAAAGTCATACTGTGATTATTTTGGCAGATATTGTAAAATGAGTCACTAGTCATTTTTGCTTTTTAATTTTTCACTGAAAAAAATCTAAAACTGATGATGATGTAGTTTTTGTTGTCTTGTACCAAACAAACATCTTCCTTTACTTCTGGAGAATATGATTTGTGGGCCAGGGCGTCTCTGGAGTACCACAATGGTTCATTTACGGTTTGTTAACACATGACACATTTTACCTTTATCTAAAAAATTGCAGCTCTGGCAATTTGGATATTACACTTGGGCATATTGCAATTTTGAAATATTTTGAGTAATTGTTCAGCTGCAGTCTGAATCCAGTGTTATGACTTATAATAACAGATGCTTATCTTAAGTTTGCAAATGACAACATATAAATCCTTGTGTCTTTATAATGACATGACACAAGAACATACAAGTAGTTGAATATACACAAGTAATGAACTAAGGAGCTAAAACAAACGTGCATCGTGTTTCAGTGATATTAGAAGGCTTTTGTCTTTAGCAGACTAAAAGCCAACATTTCTAAACTATATAGTAAATGTTTCCATGGCACAGGCTGATTATCTTTGGTTGCAGTAGAATGGGATGATTTGATTTGTTGCTTCTTCCATTTTGAATAACTGAATATAAATTTTTTCCAGTTGAGTATTGACTTGTTGAATTACTCTGTTTCTTAAATCATATGATTTAGCTGTGTGGCTGCATTGCATTCTGGTCTATTCTTCTTCTTTTATCCTGCATTTCTTACTGTATGATAGATGAACATCGGACTGACCTTTGCTCTTTGATCTAAGAGACTAATGACAAAACTATGACAAAGTCCATGTTTGATAGCTGCATGCTAAAGAAAAATACATCACCAAGCAAACAACATGGGCCCAGGAATGGAGGCTTATTGTCAGCTGGATTTTAGCAAATCATTCTGATAATTTCAGCTGTAATGATTCCATAAATGTAAAAAAATAAGTTCCACTTGACTTCCTGCAGGTGCCAAAGTGAATTCAGTGAAGTTCCATGAGACAGCTCTGCACCATGCAGCTCGAGCCCACATGGTGGACATGATTGAGCTGCTGGTGGAGTTCGGAGCCAACGTGTATGCTAGTGACAACCTGGGAAGAAAACCTGTGGACTACACAACACCTGCGTCTCCCTCTCACACCTGCCTGGAGTTTTATGAAAGTAAATTCCTCAATTGTTTCTGAATCACAACCAAAGAAGACAGAGAGCTGTTAGAAGTCATTTCTTAATTTGTGATTCTGTTGGTTTTGCTTTTTTTAATCTGAAAACCTCTTCTTCTCATCAGGTAATCCTCTGAGCCTGCAGCAGCTCTGTAGAATCACTGTGAGGATGACGCTTGGCACCAGAGCCTCAGAGGTCATAGGTCAGCTGAACGTATCCCCCCGCATCCACAGCTACCTCCAGCACTGTGACCGTCCCCCATCACTGCAGAGGGACACATGAACGGATATATGAGAGACTGCATCATGGACAACATATCTACTTATAATTTAAAACATATTAGGTTATCCATCATAAATTGATTAATGTATGTCATGTCCCATACACAGATGTAATATATGTACATATATTGAATTTTCATAAATGAAATATATATACATATAAAATAAAAACATATTTGTAATAATGACATATAAAACCTATTAGAAAATTGTAACAGTTTGACATATATGTATAACCCATACAAATATGTATGTTTATGCATATGCTTATATAGTACATTACATATATTTAAGTTACATATGTTACATGAATATATATCCATCCGAAAGCCTGTTGATATTATATATTATTTATTATTAGTATATTACAGGATAGAAATCTTAAATTTATGAGAAATGAATAAGAAAAACATGATAATCATATAGATTTTTTAAATGTATGTTGTTTTAATAGATGCAACATGTCATATACGGTAAAAATTCATCTAATCGATATTTTTAATGTATGTAAATATACAAATTTTACCATGGGTTTTTCATCTATGTTATGAACTTAAATCTTCATATATCCAGAGAATGTATACATGAAATAATGATAATAATAATAATAATAATAATAATATATCCCCTTATAGTTAACATATATAGGAACTTAACTCTTGATAAAGGGACATATATGTCATATATTACATTTCTGTGTGGGTTGACGGGAATTATGTCGTCATTGCATCATTACGTCTTAAATTATGTCCATGTCGTTGTATTATGATATAATGTCGTGTATTATGTAACATTATTTATATTGAAGAATAAATACTGGTGTTAAAGAAAAATACAATTCCCAGCATGCATTTCGACTCCCGGGTATGCCACTCGTCTGCTGCTGCAGCCGCATGTAAACATTACCCGGATACTGCTGTTTACAAACATCTCGTGTGTTGCTGTTTGTGAGTTAGCATCGCTAATTCCGGGTGGATAAAGAAGAGGAGGATGGAGATTGAAAATGCTCAGCCATATTTCTTTGGAGACATCGGTGAGTATGAAATAAAGACAACATGGCCGGGGAGGCTGCCACTTTCACAGAATTTGACCTAGTTTGACAGCGGGTAAGCTAACGTGCTGTCCCCGGCGTGTTGTGTTAACTGTAACGTGCTGTCAACACTGTACTGTGGATAATGTAATCTGCAATTAGCCTTAGCCTCACCTATGAATGGTGCACTGATTGTACTACATTAACAGCTTTTGCAGTAGATGCTAGAAGATAGCATTACACATATGCGGTGCTTACAATGTAGAGTATGGAGAGTAATCCTCTAACTTCAATATGTTTCTGTCATCTTAAAATATGAGTTGAATGCTAACAGTGTGGTAAATACAGGCTCTTTTGCTAAAAAATTAAGACTCCTTTCTTTAATTTAAGGACAATTGCTGGAAGTGACAGTTTTTTGCGTTAGTATGTAGCATTGTCTGTGTTAAAGTTTATACTGTTTACACATTAATTAGCCACCGAACACATAAGCAAATATATGTACATATATTGAATTTTCATATATGTCCATACATGAAAAATATATATGTAAAAATTATATATAAAACCTAGAGATTGGAACAATTTTCATTTATATGTCTAGCCCATACAAGTTTGTCTGTTTATGTATGTATGCTTATATTGTAGACATATGTTACATAAATATATATCCATCCCAGAGCCTGTCAATATATGTCGATATTATAAACAGTGGGATCCAACAGTCAGAGACCATTTTCCCTGAATGTGAAGATAGATTAATCTATAATAATAATAATTAATAAGATAAACATATATAAGAATATATACATTTACACTCTGTTTTTTTAATAAACTTGCATATATGAATTAAATATATATCACAATACCTTATAAAATTCATCATATACATATTTTGTACATGTATGTATGTACATGTACAAATATTACTATGTGTATTTCATCAATGTTATAAACTTATATCTTCATATACTGAGGATGTAGGCCTATATATGTGATAATATTATATCCGACTATAGGTTACAAACATGGCAACATCACTCTTGATATTGGGACATACATGTCATATGTCATATTTCTGTCATGTTTCTCTCCACATATAGTTCAGACTGTTAGTATTTGGACAGTTACTTTTTTTTTTCTTCAGACTGTGCTTCAATGAAATAACAGTCTGGATACTAAATTAAAAGTTTCAACTTTAATTTGAGTAGGTTTATGTCACTATTGAAAAAACTGTGTATAAGATATAACCCAGAGCCCTAATTGCAAGACAGTAATGACAATAGTGAAGACCTGGAAATAATCAGAAAGTTGAGGGTCAGATACATGTATTTAGGTTAATGTAATGTTTCTAGGTCAGCAATCAAATATAAGCTAATTTGAGGCATTGACCAACTTAACTCCTTTGTACAAAAGCTCAGATTTCCCTCTCTTGTATCCACTGAAGCTTGTGTTCAGATGACGCTCAGCTGGATTTGATCCACTACAGAGGCTCATTCAAGTAACTCAACTTGCAGACAGTGTTGGCCTGTTATAAATAAGGCTGTGCCTCAGGTTTCCAGCAGATCAGTGTATGCAAGGAGATGAACAGGAGACTATATATGTTTTGAGGTTTCTGTGCAGTGTCTGACCCTGTTCTCCTGCAGGCTGCTGGTCAGAGAGAACAGAGGTGCACAAGGCGGCGTCTCTCGGCCAGGCCTCCCAGCTACAGCACCTCATTCAGAGCGGAGCTTCAGTCAATGTCGTGGCAGTGGACTCCATCACACCACTGCACGAGGCCTGCCTCCGCGGACAGGCCCAGTGTGTCCAGCTGCTGCTGGAAGCTGGGGCTCAGGTAAAAGAAAGACACAGAGGGGAGTTTTCCAGAGTTATTAGACCAACTGAGTGAATGAGGAGAGGAAATATTATTTTGTGGGAAGAGGTTGGATATATATATATATATGTCCCATGATGCATCTCAGGTGGATGCGAGGAACGTAGACGGCAGCACCCCGCTGTGTGATGCCTGCTCCGCTGGTAGTTTGGAGTGTGTGAAGCTCTTGCTGGAGCACGGCGCCAAGGCCAACCCCGCCCTCACCTCTCGCACAGCCTCCCCTCTCCATGAGGCCTGTATGGGTGGTGAGTGCCTCAGCGCACCTCACATGCCCTCTAGTGTCTGTGGAATCAAGTTTACCCAGTCTTTAATGGCTGATGTTGGTTTTTATGACACAACACTGCCGTTTGTGTTTCAGGTAACGCAGACTGTGTGAAGCTCATGATTACCATGGGCGCTTGTCTGGAGGCGTACGACCTTTACTACGGGACCCCGCTGCTCGTGGCTTGTGTTAACGGACACATAGACTGTGTCAAAGTGCTGCTCAATGCAGGTGAGTGGAAACACAAACTGCATGACTTTAAGTTTGTCTCTTGCTTATATGTTAACTTCACTCAGATTTTTGAGGTCACATGTTAAATCCAGTCAGATGGAAGATGTATTTGTGGGTTTTGATTCCAATTCTTGTGAAAGTGGAGGACAGATTAGCTGGTCTGTAATAATACCTCCCTCAGCTGACACCATGGTACCAGGCACCAGGTTAACATGTGGCCATACTGAGTACTTTGCATGTTTCAGTCTGTTTAGTACAAATTGTTTAAACTAGTGGTTCCCAAACAGTGAGCCGGGGGCCCACTGGTGGGCCACAAAGGTATTGCGAGTGGGCCAACAAATCATTCGCAAAACACTACAATTTTGTTGAAAAGATGTAATAATACAAAAAAAATATATAAATAATGTTTTTAAATGTTAAAAGGCCTATCACTGCGATAAGCCAAAGATATGAACTTTTATGTTGTCGCCGCCGGACGACATCGTACACTTGCTTGCTATCTCAGTCTGATTGTGCACTAACAGATTACATCCATGGTAAAAACTGGATTATCAACATCTAAGCTGGTTAGCAACAAGAAGACTTAATATGAAAGAGAGTCAAGAGACAGATGGTGAATCAAGTGACCAGTGACCTCACCGCCAAACAAGAAAGAAAAATGGAAATTCCTATATGTTTCCCCAGCTTTCAGTTCAGTCCTGAATGTTCGATCATTTGTTCATTAAGATAAAATGAGCTCTGAGAATGATTTGGTCTCCATTTTGTTACAGGTTGAGATGTGGGTGAGATTTTGACATGGGCTTTGATTTGTAAAAGGTTGGGAATCGCTGGTATAAACTGCCCAGTTTTATTACATTAATTTCCTACCTCACTAGCTTAATTTTTTCAGTGGTCTGTGAGAGTCAGGAAGTTGAATCCTGTATGAGTTAGGTACAGTTTTTTGTTTTGGGCAAAGCCATGTTATAATTGTGTCATAATGCAGTTGCAAACATGGACAATCTGGTAAACTCGTCATAGTCACAATATTAATATAGAACCTAGACCTGCTTTATAATCAAAGAACACATGGACATATACCTTTACACTATATGGGACCTTTAATGTCCTTTTCTGTTTAGGTGCTAAAGTGAACGCTACCAGGCTACATGAAACGCCGCTGCACCACGCGGCTAAGAACATGCGGCTGGAGATGATTGAGACGCTGGTGGAGTTCGGGGCCAACATCTACGCCAGAGATCATCACAACAAGAGACCTGTGGACTACACCACGCCGGGCTCTCCCTCTGCAGTCTGCCTACAGTTGTATGAGAGTAGGTTGTTTGCAAAAGTCACTGCGGCGTGTAGAAATAATCATTTTGATTAGCCTGTTTGTGTAGCTGCCTTTAAACCAATACAACAGTGCAGTGTCAATGTAGCATCAGTAGATGGCAGGCAAGAATCATTATTCACCTCCAGGAAGTCTCACATCAATGACACCTGTTGTTTACCATGATGCTCATATGTACAGTCGGTCATATAAAGGTTAGACACTGTAACTGATGCATATGAGAAGGTGATGATTAATACTAAAATACAATGAATAATAATGATAATGATAATAATAAACTTTATTAGTACAGCACCTTTCATACAAGACATGCAGCGCAAAATGCTTTACAACAAAAACATTACATGCACCAAGACTATAGAAACATGTTAAAAATCTTAATGTAAAATGAGATGGAATAATATGTTAACAACATAATACAAACAGTAAATGAATAAAAAAAAGTTGAAATGGATCACATAGAATGACTTATAACAGCATTTCAAAGATGAGCTCCAGTGCATAATTGCAAATTTTCTGAGCTGGTTTGAAGTGAAGAGAGAAGTTTTAATCTTTCTTTTAAAAAAACTTAGTCAGCTGCTTCTCTGATATCTACAGGTCGTGTGTTCCACAGCTTTGATTTGATCCTGATTTTCTTACAGCTGTTAGCGGAACCTTCAGTAAAGCAGCAGTAGATGATCTCAGTGTTCTTGTTGGTCTATAGTTAACAAGGGAGTTAGCGAAGTAGCTTGGTCCTCGCCCATTAAGGCCTTTGTATATAAGGATTCTAAATGTAACAGGAAGTTAAACTGAACTGATGTGGTCTCTCCTCGTGGTTCTGGTTCACAGCCGAGCCGCAGGGTGTAAAACGAGCTGAAGTCTCTCAGTAAAAAGTGCGTTACAGTGATCGAGGCATGAATCAGTCCTTCAGTATCTTTTTGATTTATAAATGGCTGAAGTTTAACTGTGTTTCTAAGGTGGAAGCATGATGTTTTTGTCACCTTGTTGATGTGGGAATGAAGCTCAGATCTGAATCTAAGATAACACCAGCACTTGTAACCTCACATTTAATCCAGGTTATTGAACAAGATTTCAGTTTTGTCCTCATTTAATTTTATTTATTTATTGCCAGAAGACAAGCAGACAAAGGTAGAAATACTTCCAAAAATCCCATATTTATTATTGAAAGAATTAATGATATACTTTTCCAAACACCATAGTTACATTTTCCACAGCAATGACACACATCATCCAGTTTTATCATTGTGAAACATTAAGCCACGTTATATTGAAATCAAGCATCTAACCCTTGTTTTCTGTCCGCAGCCTCTCCCATGAGTCTGCAGCAGCTCAGCAGGTTGGCCGTGAGGAAGAAGCTAGGCACCAGAGCTCTGAAGGTCATAGGTCAACTGGACATACCCAAACTCATCATCAGCTACCTCTGCTATCAGTGAGAGCTCACCTGGGAGGAGGAGCTGCGTCGATGCTCAAAGAGAGAGAGTGGAAATTCACACCTCTCTCTGATTTAACAGTAGATGTAAAGGTTAGTGACGAGCACAGCTCTCTCACGTTTTCACGACTCTACTTTCATTTCAAGACTTGAAAGCAAAATGTAAATGTATTTAATGTGTTTACACGCACACTAACAAAATGATTTTATGTATGTTAAAGAATCGCTATCATGCAAACACTTAGATTTTCAACGACCTGAACAGGAACTCTTGTCAGTCTGTGGAATATACAGTATGACTATAGAATATCACTTCAGCAATAGATAGATGAATAGATAGATAGATACTTTATTTATCCCCTAGGGGAAATTCATGATCAATGCAGTGGTTCCTACACTGGCTTATAGAGGCAGAGGCAACATTTAGATTAAACGTCCCCTGTGACGTTTTCTTGTAAATAAACAAACAAGCTACTTCTACATTATTCACCTGAGCTCGAACAAAGCCACATTGCATGCTAACATCCATTTTCACTAGCTAGCAGTCCTCCTGTTCCCTGCTCTGCCTGCGACAGGTCAAAAACTGCGATGCAGGTAATAGCCATCAGAATCAATCTTTTTAAAAATCTCGCAGCTGATGACATGATAGCTCACAGTTTTCTGGGTATCGTAGTAATGCTGCCAGCGTTGTGTAGTTGAAGTAGAAATAGTGAAAAAAATAAATAAATAAAACTTACGAAGCTCTCAACACAATCTGAGAAATTCAAGTATGAGCTGACCTGGAGCATTAAAGTCAGTATAAGCTAATCAGCTTTAGAAGTACGGGGGTGCCACAACAAAACAATTCATATGAACAGATACTGCTTTAAGAAGTTTTTTGGAACCACTGCAGTGATGGGCTGAGCAGAACGATTTGGGGAATTGGGGAACAACCCTTGTGCCACAGCAGAAGACCATTATTGCAGCATGGGGACGCCCAAAGAAACCAGCATGTCAGAGTTTTCCTCTCCTTGCACAAATCACGGCAGGCGATCAATGACTTTAGACACATAATCTGACGCAGCGGCCATCTTGAGAGGCAGATAATGTAGGCTGCTGCAGATGTTAGCAGGAGTTTGTTCTCGGCTGTGATTGTGATTTTTTTTTTTTTTGTTCACGCACAAAAATCAACTGAATGCAAAGTGGTTACAACTTGAACTTACATTCTCACTGTCTTATTATAAATAGCACAAATACACTGTTTCTTGTCTGCAGCCACACCGGTCTTTAAAACAGTTCATGTTGATATTGGCACATTCACTTAATAACAAATAAACAAACTATTACCTAATCTGTTTATTGATAGTTGGATATACACATGTAATCTTAACTATAAATCGCAGCTATACAAGTCTTAAATATCATTTAATAAGGTTTGTCATTTATACAAATATGAACAGATTACATACTATAATTATTTACCTAGAGATGAAAGTGACTGAGCACAGGGAGAGGGAGAGGAGAAATGGCATTGTTTTTGGCAACAGAAAAGATGAAGATTAGACACCATTGTGATGTCATCATTCAAAGGGGGGTAGTCACAGGAAAATCCCCTGATGGAGTCCAGACCAATGACTGTATAAAAGATGGATGGCGCGTCTCCACTTCCTCCCATTGTGCAAAAATGAAACCAAAATATCTACGAGTGCTGCCATCAAGTCTCTGCAGTAATGATAAGGGGGTGGAGCTGCAGTATCAAAGCCCCACCCATACACCTACTCCACCCAATTGCAAATCAATCACAGCTGTCTATCATGATGTTACATTCTGTTTTATGGTATCAAATAACTAATTAAAACCAAACGTATGAGAAAAATGAACATTTGAACATACATCTGCTAACATGGAGGGGGCGGGGTTTATGGCCTATACTGCAGCCAGCCACCAGGGGACGATGGAGATGTTTTGGCTTCACTTTTAAGGAGCTGCCATGTTACCCATCTTTATGTACAGTCATTGGTCTAGAGACAGTGGTGGTGAGGGGTTGAGGAGCAGCTGAGGATGTCCATGGATGTGATGTGCAGCAGGACTTCTGCAGAGGTCAGAGGTCGGGCCCATGGACACTGGTTCCGATGAAAACTGGAGGTGAATGCGGAGGAGGAGGATCATCAGGCTTGCATTGAAATGAGAGATGACAAATGTGATTGGTTGAAGTGAAAACCAACCCTCAGTCAGCTGAGCTGGAAGAAGGGGGGGGTGGGGGGGGGGTGTTCCTGGATTTTCTAGGAAAAAGCCAGCATGCCTCTGAACTCGCAGGTGGACCATAAATACAGAGACTAACTGTGCTCGCTGAGCATTCCTTGGATACCTGAAAGTAAAATGTCTTTAGGAATACCAAGCAGCTCTCGGGGTGAAGTTCTCCAGATGCTGCTTCGCTTCATCTCAGATTCCTGTTATTCAAACCCCCAAGCCTGGCGACTGCCAGTGTTTGATACAGACACTGAAGTATCCTGGCTGCCTATTTATAGCCTTGTGTCTGTTGCTGCATTAAATCTGCTCATAGATACAGAGAGCTTAGTCGGGTCTTGGTATTTGTAGAGGGAGGTGCAGGAAGTCGTTCGTGAATTCCACAAAGCGCTTTAGATTGATTTACTGGCTCTGTTCAAAGTCAACGTGACCTCTTTCAGAAGCTTCATCTTTAATTTATCCATGGAGGTTGAATCAGGCCAAACACACACTTGAAGATAAGTTGAGGATACAGGGTTTGTCTGTGGGTAAATGCTCATGATCTCTGTCTCTGTTTCTCCTCAAACACATTTACAACAGTAAATCAACCTTTGTTGTTTTCTTTTCTCTTAAACAATAATTCATGCTCCCTCTCTTACAGTGAACTGAAATTTCAGGACGCTCTGTCTGCTCTCGTGTTGAAGCTGCATTTGATGCTGCACAAATAAAGTTTCACCCACAGGAAATAAAAACTTCAAAACAATAACAGAGTTTTTGCTGAGACATCTCAAACCAAGGAAAACCACAGCATAGTGCTGTTTATCCAACTTCCTTATTTGAGTCTCACTATGAGATTGAATTGAAACATTAGGAAAGGTACACAGCACCTTTATTTAAATCAGTGTTTTTCAGATTTTTGTTTAACTAAAAATATGTTTTTTTTCATCACTGATAGAAAACTACAAGACACAAACAAGAAAGCTGGAGTTGCTACGTGCTCATGTGTTTCCACAAATTGTTTTTAAGTCGCGGCGTTCTTTTAAGAATAAGTCATACTCAATAGGAAGTCGCTGACTCTGATGATTGGCTTTTGGCTGTGTTTTGATGTTGCAAGGGAATCAAGAGGAAATCTGCTACATAAAGACTACTGCAGGCTACTTCCTGCAGATCCATCGACCACTGCGAGTGGAAGAAAATCTTTAAGTGTGAAATCGGCAAATATGGAAGAAATCAATATCGATACTTGGCAATGACATGACAGGAAGTGAGGGGTGAGAGCTCATGGTCAGAGTCTTACACCTCAGGCCACGGGGGTGCCACTTGGAAACTGATTTTCACATTGCGAATATATACATACAGCAAATCTTACAGTGTGTTTTCAACATGTTTGGTAGGAATACAAAGTGAGTGTCATGTGGTAAATGGGGTGAAACATGCAAAAACACTGATATAGTCCTTTTAAAACAGCAGAATAGAGGTGAACAAGCGCTATAAAAAGCCGAACCCTCTGCTGAACTCGGTCTTTTTCCTCTCTTTTCCCTTTCTTGATCTATAACATTAAACACAGTCCACGTGCCGTTTACTGACGTCAACCTTCAGGATTTTCTAGGTGTCTAAGTTCACAATTTTCAAAACCTCTTGCCTCTGTGTGGAGCTGCCAGCGGGCAGTTACCTCGCACGGCTTTAAAGAGCAAGAGGCCGTCTGTCAGCTCTCCTAGACGTCTGCACCTCCGTGTTTATTGTTTAATGACAGATCTTTACAACGCATTCAAAACTAATACTTCAAGCTTGTGGAGCTGCATCCAAATCTCTCAGTTCACTCTCCTGATTTGGCGCTCTCCCTAAACGTGCCCGAGCTGCACGATGCTGGCCTTAATATGAAGCTTGTCTTGTGGGCCAAATTGTGGGAGTTCATTTAATCAGAATATAAATTCCTATAAAATAATCTTCCATCCTTAGAAGGTTTTTGGACTAGTTTCCTTTCCTTAAAAAAAAGGCATTATAGTCTTAGCCTGTAAATAATCCCGAAGCACAGATCTCTCCTTCTTCATATGGAGCATTCCTTTTTAGAGCATTATAAAATATTTGACCCCGATACAGATGGAGCTTGTACTCAGGGCTTAAAATAACCACTACAAAACACTTGAAGTCTACAGAAGGGACTGGAAAGAGCAGAGAGGAGGGCAGGTATGCAGCGTATGTCCAGTTATCTAAGATGAAAAACAAAAACTCCAAAATAGGAATGTTGGACTTCAGGTTGAGCAACAGAGCGGTTGGCTTGTTGGGAAACTTTCCTCCCGGTTCATCATATTAAACGGTGCCGGCTCAGTTTAAGTATTCTTATTAAAGTGAATGAAGTCAGGTTTAATCCGCTCTGATGTTCAGGACACACTGATTTATCTGTTTAAGGTGCTACAAAAAGCTGTCGAATCATCCCACGAAATGTGTCATAAATATTTGTCTTATTGAACTGTACAAAAATGTTGATTTATTGAATAAATTGTTCCATTGACGTGTTTGTTGTTCTCGTGTTTTTGCATCAACCTGACTTTCATTCAAAGGACATTTACACATTTTTTTACATTCTAGCACCTGAACTGTGTTTCCTGTCTGCTAAACACAAACCAAGAACAGTTCATATTAGTTACTTGATGCTGACAACACAGCTCTTCCCTCTAGCTAACTGGTTAGCATTGTGCTACATGGCTACATTCCTTGAGCCTCAACTCTTGATCTTATGTCAGGTTCTTCGTTTCAGATTCATGTTGCTCTTTGAGTCCACTCGGTGAATGTGTTAGGAAATGTTTGCATAGTTTACTAACTAGTTAGCTGCTAAATGCTCCATTATGTTCATCAGCTAATTGCTAACTTTGTCTGACTAATGTTTCTGGATGTTAGAGCGGTTCTGCTGTAAACACAGTAAACAGCAGCCTGCTGCGTCTAATGAGAGCAGTGAGACCGTGAGTTGCCATCAAACCAAAACAACAAGCTAAAAGATACTAAAATGCTCTGCAAAGCTCAGGGGAACTACAGTCATGGTTCATCGCTATGAGCAGCTCCTTTCACACTGTATGTAGTCATCTGAGCCATAGTTAATATAATAAATATTCATTAAAGCTGCTTTAAAGTGATAGTGTGTGAGGTGCTGGTCTGTAGTCTGCTAGTTTAGAGAAGCAGCAGGAGCACCGGCACAGAAGCTGAGATGTGCTGCTGTGGACGGAGTCAGCATTAAAATGTATTTTAGCCACATATACACTGACTCACGCTCAAGCCACCTACTGACTCAAACAGCTGATCTGCAGAGTTATACAATGCATGCTGTAGGTGTACTTGTGCATAGGAATACGGTAGTTCCGAAGCAAATGGCAGATATTATTTTTAAGGGTAAAATACTGTTGTCCCCGACCACAGCAGCTCATCACTCAGCTTCTGTATTGGTCCTCCTGCTGCTTCTCTAAACTGACAGTGCACTGATCTGAACCTACTGCAGGTCATACACTTGACTATGGATAAGTACTTCATCCAACCCCACGTCAAATAACCTGAACTATCACTTTAACACCTTTTACTCCACTGATTAAATGCGATCAGGCAGCCACCCATGACTGTATCAAACCCATTTTAACGAAAATAAATTTAAAATACACATTATGCTACAGATTGTAGTTTTTCCTTAGTTTTATTTTTAAGCTTGGTCTCTTTACACACTCAAACGTGTTGGTGTAAATCGTGTGAGCTTGGCCCAAGCATGTTGCATGCTGATTGGCTCACATACACTGACAAGATTGACTCATTTACTCCCTAGGGACTGAAATTTGGTATCAAATGACGAGGTGTTTTTCGAAGTTTGATACTCAGTCCTAAGCTTAGATGCCTCCTGTGCTCCTGGTGTGTGGTGGATTTGTCTGTAAAGTTTTAGTGCAAGTTCTGAACGTGATCAAATGTAAACGTCTGCTGATTTTATCATGAAAATTCATTTGTGAAATACTGTTTTTTAGCCGTTAAAGTTCAAATCATGACTGCAGGTTGAGGAAAGTGCCTGTGTCCTACACTAAGCTCAGTTACTCTCACTTACCACTAGGCTGTGCCACAGATAAAGAAATGATTCGTCAGCCAGATGCTTGTAGTATCAGTGAGCCAACACCAAACTGCCCCCCCCCCAGTCAGCACCACATGTGTTCAGGCCCAGAGGGCACAGAGAAAACAAGCTCCTGTAATTATGGTCACTCTCCATCTTGTGGCTAACTAATCAGAGCCTGTCAGGAAACACAGCTCCCTCTGTCTCGTGAGAAATCGATCTTCCTCATTACACCATGAACAGACAGGGGATCACTTCCTGGCAGAACAAGAGGAGAAGAAGGAAATAAATTAAAAAAAAAAAAAACAAGGAGGGTAGATTGTGGATTTGAGGTGCAAAGCAAACAGGAAGTGGGATCAGAGAAAAACAGAGCTGGATGATGTGATGGTCAAATGCTCCTGTCCCAGTTAGACACTGCAGACTGAAGTGAGCTGCACATACATGCCTCAAGCTGCACAAAAAGTTCAAATATACTCACTCACACTTACTGTAAAATCATGTGGACATCAAGATGAGTTCAAAGCAGAGAATCCTGAGTGGAAGAAAATGTATGATTAGCTTCCATTAAGGCTAATTACAGTAAATTCCTATGTAAATATACTACATTACATATATGACAATGGGAAGTGAGCTACAACAGTGTATAAATCTGAAGTGAACATGGCGGGGTGTTAACATAAGTGTGTGTGTTCGGAATGGGAATGGCTCATAAGTGGGGTGAAGAATGGATCTGATTTAGTGTCGTTAATTAAATACTGAATATATCATCAGATCATGACTCTGTTGACCACAGCTACATGAAAATGTAATGTTAAACTGTTCATAGAGTTCATGGCATTGTTCAGTAGCTAATTGTTGTTGGAACGCAGTGTTAATGAAAAGGAGGGGTGGATAACCCTGGCTTAAAGGCTTGCACACTTATTTACATACTAGACAGAGCCAGAGTGTTTCAGCTGTTTCCCTCTTTTTACAGCTACTGAGGCGAACAGTCACATGTCTCATGCTTAACACACTGACATGACACCGATATCAATCTCCTGATTTCACACTTGGAAAGAAGGAGAAAAAGGGTTATTTCCCCAAATGTCCAAGAATGAGCGATTTCTTTAAAAACACCAGCTGAAACTCATTAGTTAATTTTAATGTGACATATGTTCTGCATACTAATTTTTCTCTGTCATACCAGGGATTTTCTGAGCTTGTCCGCAGCAATGGGATCAGGGTCAATCCAGCCAATCCATTTTGTTATTGATGGGTATTGGTTGATCTTCCTCACTGAAATCTGTTGAAGTCCAGCTCAAACTGCGTACTCCATGAAAGAAAGCTGTGATGCTGGCCATGTGTTCCTAACGACAAACATGTCGGCTTTTAAATCCAAAAACATTATCATCCGTATTAATGGTTTTCTAAACCCTGTACTGGTGAAATCCAAACTTAGATTCAATTAAATGTAACTTTAATTATTGCTAATTAATCTACATTTCACTATCACTATACACCCACTGTTTTTTTTTTACAGATTTGAGATGAAAGGCCTCAACTCAACATTGTGGCAGTGGGTTATTCCAGTTTACTTTATTGGTTTGCAAGGCAGTGTGTAATTACAAATCAAAAACAAGGATGAAATTATATATATATATATATATATATATATATATATATATAATTATACATTATACATTATTCTCAGAACGTCATTCAACATTTAGCTTCATAATATCTGAAGGATAACATATTACTCTGGGTTCAAAAGTGCTTGTTTGTGTTTAACTTGAGATCTTGGATTCCCATGCAAGCTCATTTTTAGTATCATAATGCTATGAGTCAAATCTGTGTTCCACCCGTGACCGCCTGCTGCCTTATCAGGATCTGAGTCTGAGGGAGGACACTTGGTCAGACTAAACCCTGTTTCATCATAAATTCCATAGAAGAAGAAGTCAGAGACCCACCCACATACATGTAAACCCAGAAAACGCACAGCTTGTAAATTAGAACTTGGAGAGAACACAGCGAAGCGTTTTGGGGAAAACAGATGTAGGTGATTAACACTATGTTTATCATACTTTATTGATTCCACCACTAAATGAAAGACTTCTGTACGCCGGGTTCTTGCTGCAGTTAATTGGTTTCAGCAGAAGTCCAGAGGATCCCAGTCAGTCGGAGTCTGGCCTCCGCCCTCGAGTCTGCTCACACACACTTCTCATGAAACAGGCGGCTTTGGTCTGAGAAAATAATATTCACGTGTGTCTGGAAGTCAACACCCAAGGTTACACACACACACACACACACACACACACACACACACACTGTACAGGGACACTTGATGATGAAGCCATCTGGATGTATTTTCTGAAGGGAGTCCCCCGTCCCAGAGTTGCCTCAAATATAGAGCCGTTCCACTGTGAAAGAAGTCAGCAGACCTTTCTGACTTCGTTTCAGCTGCTGTGACGCATGATTTCTAAGCAGTAGCTCACTGGACGGCTCACTCTCTTTCCACAGAAGTTCCAGATGATCTGGACAGTCACAAGGACTGGTCATCGTTCTGCTTTCTTTCTGAAATATTATCTTCTTATTATTTCTTATTTTAATAGGAAATTGCTTGTACCAGTTATGTGTCATTAATCCAGGAACTGCAGAGTAGTTTTAAATCCCAATCCTCAATGGAACTGGGCATATAATATAATATAACATATAATAGTTTTCGTTCTCTAGACGCCACCAAACCATTCACTTCTGTTGAAGCCCAAATTACAAATTTTTAGTGTTGCTGTACTGTATCATTGTGATCTCTAGACACAGGGTCAGTTCACCTTGGTAGACTTGCAATCAGCATTTGTACAGAGCGCAAAGTAAATTGTGCAAATCTTTGATGTTGACTTACAAATGTGTGCTACACTGGCCAATAGCAAACTGTCTGGACAGTGCAAACCAGTGGAAATGAGAGTTCCATGCTCTGCACAAAGAGGAATAGCTTGTAGACAAGAGTCCATGATACAAATACATCGCTTGAGTAGTATCGTGCTGTTAGTGAAAGTGTAAGCTACTGTTAGCCCACCAGCTATATACTGTGCACACCAACACTCTCTGTAGGCCTATGTAGTCCCTTCCAGAACCACCTGTTTCATGAGGATAGAGATAAATGTTGCTGTGCTACTAGTCTGACCAGGAACCTCGGTTATGACTGCTGCTTCCACACAAAATGGAGCTTGAAACACGCTCGCACCAGAGGCAATACTAAGCACCCTGATCACATTCCCAGTTACACACATGCACACCTGGAAGCCGCCCAGTACGACCTCAGTCTGACCTGCTGGCCACTTCGCTCAAGGGCACGTCAATAGTGGTAATGAAGCTTTAACTTATGAAAGCCTCTTTGTATTTTAAAGGAAGAAGTCTGGATTTATTTAAACATTTTTGAAATCCTATTTAGTTCGAGTTTGGTCTAGTGCTACTTGTGCACACCTTTTAACAGTGGTGGTGGCTGATTGGTCAGTTACTGTGATATTTATTGAAACACATTTTAGATGTTCCATAGCAACTAAAATCACTGCTTTTTAAATGTAGGGTAGATTCACTGATCACAAATGTTCTGCTTCACACCCACATTCTCACCTAAAGCGTCTCACTTCATAGACAGTTTGACCTCTTGACCTCTGTACAGCTCCAAAACTGGAGCAATGCAGGTTAAGCACTTTGCTCAAGGACACTTCAACAGTGGTAATGAAGGCACTGCTCTTTTAATTCTTCCGGCCAGATTCACCCTGCGGCTGCTCCCTGTACAGGGCAGATTCTTCATTGAAACGTGTTTGTTGGAGAAATAATGATTAAATGGAATCTAAACTCAGTGAACTCACAGTCATTCTTCAAAGGATAAACAATCCTGAGAATGAGTTGACGTATTGTCGTACCTGGAGGAAGCAGCAGCAGGGAACACAGCCTTCTTAAAGATTAGCTGCCTGTCACTCGTCGGCCGTCTGTCTGAATACCTGAAGGTGAAATGTGGGCGTCCTTTACCAGGGAGCACACTCGCTCACCCTGAGAAATCAGAGGGGAAGCATCTGAATAGACTGCATAACATCTGCCTGTTTGCACTCAGTGTTCTACTGTGCACCTCGCTCTTGTAGTTCATCAAAACCAAATATTCATGTGGCAGCTGAAGGTGAGGCAAATGGGTTGTGTAACTACCCTGAGAAACTGTTATACAACCTATGGAGTGAAAAAGACACATCTCTGACAGTCAGAAACTAATCTAACTGAATGTGCTGCAATGTTCCAGTGTAACTGTCTCTTTATTGGTTTTTTTAACCTAACCGTAAGAGTTGATTCAAGAATAGATATGATCAGACACATTTTTTTTTTAATTCACTATGACCTTTAAGCGGCCATAAACACAGATCTAATCAGTTGCAAGCATTTTTTGTCTGCTGTACCCCCACAGCCCAGTTAATTAATCAATTAATAAACGTGATGTTTCAAATGAATTGATCTGAATGGTTTTCTGAGTGGATGCTGTTTAACAATATTTATTATTTGAACTGCCAGTGTTTAGGTCAGCTTGGTTAAGTTTACATTTGTAACACTACCACTTGGTGGCAGTTGAACGTTGCAACTATTTACTTTTAGCTAAGCGATCTATTTCAGTCTTACTGTATCCACCTAGCTATGTTTATTCATTATTTTAGCTTATGTTGACTATTTCAACTATTAATCAATTACTTTTAGCTATTTATCCATTGTTTTACTTAACTTAATTATTCATACATTATCTTTTAGCTAACTTAAACCATTTATTTTAGCTAACTTAAACCATCTATCCATTACCTTAAGCTAACAAACCATTTATCCATTATTTTTAGCCAAATATTTGAACTATTTATCCATTACTTTTCCATTATTTAATATATATTTTATATTTATTTATTTTTCTATTTAGACCGCTCCTGCAAGCTTGCTTACTAGCTAGTTTACTAACTCATTGTGAATATAGCCATTAATCAAATCTATATTCTCTGGCGGACTGAACAGTAGTTGGGAATCACTGCAGTGCAGTAGTACTGAATTTAATCTAATCACTAATTTTCAGTCATAAGTGTTTGGGCAACTTATAACCTCATAACAGCAGCAGTGCTGATCTGTCAGTGCTGGATGAAGGTCGTTCAGCCTGAACAACAGCTGTAAAGTACAGAATGTGCTACAGGTCGAGCTGTGTGTTCAGGCGGCTGCTCTCTCCCTGACAGCTATTAATTAGACCTTTATCACCCCAGTGTAGACATGCTGGGGCTGTAGCAGAGACCTTTATGTTGTCACACTGCTCTCTATTACAAGAAAGAAATATGTTAGTACTGAGGAAGCCGGAGAGGAGGAGGTTTTAAATCTTCAGGACTTTGGCTAAGGCACAACATGGTCATTAACTTGCATAAGGCCTTGCTTGTTGTTTGTGTCATTGATGGTTTGTTGTATAATGAGACACTTAATGGGTTCAGTAAATGGTTTCATTCATTTTTCAGTTTTAATCAGTGGTCGTTATTTGAATAACTCCATGTAACAGTACTAAATAAACATGTGACCTCACGTCACCCCTGAATAAAAATAAATCTCTCTCGCTTCTTTCTTTTGAATAACATTTAAATGTCAGAAAAGTTGAATGAATTTCCATCCCTGATAGTATTGTCAGTACATAGCTGGACAATGTCTGACCCACGCCCTTGTGAAGAAGCAGAAATCTAAGAGACAGTCTGAGAGACAAAACCAAAATTATCTGCATGGATCGATATCATTAAAGGAAAGTGTCAGATATATGTAATGTACGGTCTGAGAAAAAAACACAAACTTATGTGTTTTCTTGATTTCTACTGTTGAGGAAAGCAACATGTTGAATCATGTTGGTGAGAAACAGCACTGGATTCCATCACCACAGCTGATGAACTATGGGATCTGAAGCAATTAAAACTACAACAACTCTTGCAGCATAAAGAACAGCTTTACTAATGCAGAGACTAATGCATTTCCAGCTATGGCTGCCATCCAGGCAATTTTAAGTGTGGAGCCTGTATCGACTGTCGGTAGAACAGAACACTCTTTTAAGTAGGAAACCACAGAACATAGTAGGCTAGCTCTATTAAGAGGAATGAAGTAAACTAACTAGTCATGTTCCAATCTGGTTGATTTATAGACACAGAAGTGCAGCCAAAATAAGTGGTGATGTCAATTTTCTCAGAAAGAAAACAGAGAGACACATATTTAAGACACTTACAATGAATATAGTATATATACGGCACTTTATAAGCTGTTTTTAAAAACGTATGAAACCCTTTTTGCATAAAAATCTAAACAATCTAAATCTCTAAACAAGTTTGGTTATCTCTCATATAACTTACTGATATATATATATATATATATATATACTTATCTTATTTAAATGCTCTCTGTAATGTATTGGAGAAGGCCACATCCCAAAACTTGTTGGTCTCATAGAGCAATTTTTTATACCATGTGTCTTTGTGGAGTTTTGACCTCTTCATACTTTTCCCCTTCTCCTTGCACCTTGATGTTGTTTTAGAAAACTACTCTGAATCTCTGAATGTGTGTTGTTTTGTAAAGTCAAAAAATATAGCACTCCATATGCTAATTGTGTCTTCTGTTTTGTATGACCTGCTCCAAAAACCAGAGTATCAGTGCAGCAGAAAGTGAGTCAAGATGAGTAATGTGAATGAACATGCATTCAAAGCATTGCTATAGATGATAAACATGTCAGAGAGGAATAATGTAGTGCAGCAGTGGCAGATTGAACACACATGCGTGTCTGCATTTACTGAAAAACTGACACGCAAGCTTCACGGAACTCTTGCTTAATTTACTGTAGGTGTGTGTGTGTGTGTGTGTGTGTGTGGGTCCATCACGTGGCTACAGCAATAAAAACAAAGATTCACAATTAATTCAACAAAGCATTTTTCTGTGGCACTAAATCACTGCTGCTCTTTAAACTGTAATAATAGTCGATAGGAAGATGAGATTAGCCTGAACACAGCAGCCTGGCGCCTGTGGGCCACACAGCCCTCACGTGCCTCAACCTTTTTATTTTGGGTTGGCAGGTGAGACTGCTTATTTCACTGTCATGTGTGTTTATCGGCTGGTGATAAGGTGAATCTGGGTGATGAACATTCCTGGAGGTACTGAGGCAGAGAGGCTCTCACAGCCCGTCTTCAGCTCATTGAGTGAAGCTAACAGCAAAGTGTTAGAGTTAGAGTGTATAGATACAAAAATTAAAATTGGTGTTGCTTTCCACCGCTGGAGGAATTGAGAGCGACACAGATTGCACCAGTTTTTGCAGCAGTTGTCTCATTTATCTGCAAACAAAAGCTCATTTAAAAAATATTAAAAAAATAATAATAATTTGAAAGATGCTATATTAACGACAACATGTGCTTGCATGTGTTTTATCTTATGTCCGCACAATATCCAAGTGTGCATACCCATGTGTGCTAATTGTGTCTTTGAGTTATAAGCTAATGCCTCACTCACACTAATGGCTCCATAAATATCTGTTTTATAGTGCAGGCCTTGTGCAGTGTCCTCAAAATGTTGACCTTTGACCCTGAGCTGAAGAGAGCTTGACCTGCCACAGGCCTCCCACCATCCATCTTCCTCTGCTTCTCTCCACTAATACTCTAAGGAAAGTTAAATTCAGATCTGTCATCACACAGTTGACACAGCGTTTTTCTTTTCCCTCTGTCCTACTGTTTCTCATCCGTCTGTTAACAGTAGCGCGACTGTAGATTCAAAATTACTATCCAAAATACTGTTTTCCACAGGAAACGCTTACTCACATTTTCCAGGCTGGCTGTGAAAACTGGAAAATCAGCGAAGGATAAGAGGGCAGGGAAGGGGACAAGTGTGATTCCTGGAAACTGTCCACACCACCAACACCACCACCACCACCGCCGCCACCCATCACTAATCCAGTTCTAGTACGACTCTGACCCCGAGGTATGTGAGGTTAGTAGTGTGAGGCGGAGAGAGTGAGAGGGTGAGCCAGCTGGTCCAGACATTAGCTGAGCTGGAGGGGGGTTATCTGCTCTTTATCTTACATCTCATTACACACACACACACACACACACACACACACACACACACACACACACACACCATACAATACATACATATAGTATGTGGCTGTGACTTTTTCCAAACATTTTTAGAATTATTTGACAGTGTGATTTTTCCATTCTGTTCTGCACTTTCTTCTTCTTGCTTGAAAGAAGATTAAACCATAAATACTTTTATATTTAATCAATTATTAATTATTATTTTTATTACTGCATATCTTGACCATGAAACTTGATTGACAGTGATTCTCCGTCACATCACAATACACCACCTCACACATACTACTAAGAAAGCCCCTCATATTTACAGGCATTTCCTCCATTTGGACAATTTTCCATTTTGAAAAATGAGTTGACATCACTTTTTTTGGCTAATTTGGGGCAGCAGAAGAAAAGATAAACACATCATTGTCATATCATCACCTTATAAAGTTGAAAGGACTAACATTTTTGCTAACAACTGCTTTTTTACACATCCACTGGTTGGCAATTTAAGTTGAGTTGTGTTTGAATCCATCTGATGAATTTAAGTCCTATATTCTCCTTTTAGCTCTGTTTTGGCCTCCACCAACTCCCACATAAACCTCTGGCTCTTTAGCTGCCAAATGCTCAGCTGTGTTTCCAGGTGAGTTGCTACCTGTCTGTTTGGTGCTGGGCAGGTCGTGTACAGTGGGTCTATCACTTTGGACGAACCGTAGCTACTTTGCCTGACAACAGAAACAGAAAAACATGTGAATGAAAACAGCTTTATTGTGAATCCAGCGGTATTAAAATTCTGTATATGTGAGCACAGAGAGGAAAGAAGCAAACAGATAAAGGGCCCAAGAGCTTAATCATACATTGATCCTAGAGAATTTAATTAAATTTGCCAATTTTCTACTGGTCATTTTTTATGTGGAAAATTAAAGGACTCTCTCTGTTTTGAAAATTCACTCTCTTGTTTTTGGCTGAAGATACTCTGATGCTTTGAAAACTAAATTCAAACCACAAAATAAGTTCCAGACGTGCACTGAACGTCACGAACTGAACAGAAGAGAACAGAGTAAATGTCCTCTGGTGAGTTTTTCCCTTTAAGTCATTCCTACAGTGTCATTCATATCTGTCCTAATAAATCTCCCCTGGGACTTTAAACCGCAGACCTGTCGACCAGTCGTACGGTGTATTAGCATGTGTGTAAATGAGCAGCATGTATCCCCCCGGACCCTCTCAGGATATTGGGTAATGTCTGGATTGAGCATTGTGGCCATGCAAAGTGGTGCTGGCTGTCTGCTAAGGCAATTGTCGTGGTGGTGAAAGAGATTGGGGTCGCTGCAGCCAAAATCTGAACTAACGATGTGAATGGACTGCAGTTTTCCATCGGAGGCGTTCAGAACGTCTACAGCGAAGGGGCTCGGAAAGCAGATCCATGTAATAAGAGATGGAGTGTGTGTGTGTGTGTGTGTGTGTGTGTCTGTCTGAACTCGCAAATGAAAACACAGAGTGAACAATTTGGGTGTTTTAGTATGAAGGAGAGAGGTTTGATGACCGTTGAGTTAGTTAATGAGTGTGTGTGTGTGTGTGTGCGTGCGTGTGTGAGTAAGCACAAAAGATCATGACTCAGTCCCATCTTAGTACATTTGTGTGATGATGCGTCATGAACACAACAACTCCTCCAACCTGAACAACCGTGAAATAGCACCCCTGTGGGGCAATCTTTGTTGTCATGGTTACAATAATAACAACATGGTTAACTTTGTCGAACAGTCACGGATAATAGAAACAACACAAACAGCTGGTTTCACATGGGAATCAAACACCACAACCTCCTCCTGACGTGGCCTACGTCTCTCTTTATACTACATCACTGCACTTTTCCCTTTGCTCCTGTCATAACTGCTGCAACGTTTTTCTGTTGTGTTGTGAGTATTTGCAGCACAGGTGTTGTTAAACTGATGAAGCTGTTTTCTGAGTTAGTTTGTGTTTCATCTGTTTGCATGTGTTTTCTGAAGATGAAGTGTGTTGAGCTCTCAGGGCCACCGTAAGCAGCTGGTAACTTAAATTCCAAGTTAGGCCTTTTGTCTGAATGTATTTCCTTCCACCTGTTTTTATACTGATTTGCAATTTGCACATCAAAAACTGACTGTAAACACCAGAAATTTGAAAAAAAAGCTGAACTATCACAAAAAAAAGTGTAAGAGAGAGAGAGAGACAGAGAGAGAGAGAGCTGAATATGGAAAGAGAAGCAGAGAGAGGACATTTTGTCAGCTGGCAGCATTAAACGTCGCTGCAAGTTTATTGGTGAGTGTCAGCTTTCTGAAGGAAAACCCTCTATGAATATTTTACAAGACAATTAAAATTCTTCAGGGTCTGTCAAGCAGATCAGTTTCAGGGAAATTCATTTGCACGCCATGAAACCGTCGACAGAGATATTTTGGCGGCGGTGCGAGTGTGTCTCCCAAATGGAGGTGTGTGTCACGGGTGGCGGGCAGCTCTGCTGTACTCAGGCCCTGCAACAAAAGGTCAGAAGTCGAATTCTTGAAAAACAAGCCGGTAGCAGGGGCGGGGTGGGGGTGGG
>NW_019525194.1:107476-112885 GCF_002814215.2 Seriola lalandi dorsalis | reverse complement strand
GGAGGGTGGGGGTGGTTGGGGGGGTGACAGCTTGTCAGAAAGTTGCAAACTTAGCGCAGCTGACATCCGCTGAAAAAACCTAAATAGACTGAGGATGTCAAGTGAACGTTGGAGGGGAAATCTACCTGGAAACTCTTCAAAAGGAGTTGGAAAAATAGCTCCTAGCATTCGTGGGTCTTCTTTGTTGGGGAGCTGGTTAAATGTGGACACTGGCACACGATGCACGGCTCTTTGAAGATACGCAGGATATCACCTATTGAACGGGTTAAGGGAAACATATGGAACATAAAAATATTGAACATTTTTAGAGGATCCACTTTTAGAGAACCATTTTTTTTCTCCCACATGCAGTTTGCCACATATAACAAAACCGCCACAGATCAGATGTGTCGTGCCTGCAGTGAAGGGTCCCACTCTCCGTTTTGTGCTCATAATGGTTTTTAAAGGAGATCAGATTGGATTACGTCTTCTCCTGGAATGACAGACCTTGTTTTTTTGTTTTTTTTTGTGCCGGCAACCACATCCATCTTTTGTTACTTTAGTTATATAATCCCTCTGCAGACACTCGGACAGAACAAATGTCTGCGTGTCTGACTCAGACTGCTGTGTTTGTGTCTAAACTGGATGCTGTATGTGTATTCATCTTCACAGATTACAGGCTTTGTGTGAAGTCACTGAATGTGTTTACATGGACTGCTTTATTTTCTCGTTAAGACTGAATAATAAATTCCCATTTACACAGCATTTCCAGAAAGCCTTAACAGATTAACTATAATCAAATTTAAACTTAGAGAATTTAGAAATTTTGATATGTATTCACCTTAATCTGAGTGAGAGTCTGTTTTGCAATATTTAGCAACAATAGCTTCAGTCTCTTCATAAAAAGTTTCTCTTGCATGTTACTAATATTAGGTCAGTGAAGCTTAAACAGGTAGTTCCCAAAACCACATTTAATACAAGACAATATGATCCGTCAAGACTCTGAATAATCACTATAAAACCTTAACCATAACTAGGCATAACTAGCACAGTCATGCTTTGGATTTCTCCACATGCTTAAGCGATGTACACAGCGCTCAAGAACAAGTAATCCTCAGTATACAAAGAGTGATGGTGCTAACTTTCCAAACACTCTTTATTTGGTTGGGGATGCTCCAGCAGTCCGTAAGAATCCAAAGAGGGATTATGTTCTAAGGAAATAACAGCTCATCTAGACTTCATCTTGGATTCTTTCCTAATCAAAGTCCTTTAAAGGTCCCATATAGTATAAAAGTAGATGTCCATGTGTTATTTGATTATAGATCAGGTCTAGGTTCTATTTTAATACTGTGAAAGTATCAAAGCCTCCGTCCACAGAGAAATGAACACAGCCTGTATTTAGAAACTGAGCCTTCTAACCAGCCGTCAGGACCTCAGGAACTTTGTGATGTCACAACAAAGCAGTCACTGCTCTCAACCATGCCCCAGGCCCCGTCCACCTGGAACTCCTGCCACCTGCTGAACTCATGTTGCATAGTGCAAGAACAGGTATTTAGGGTGTGTGGGAGTGATGGAACAGGCACCATTCACCCTGTTACATATCATTTTAGTTAGTTTTTGTGATTGATCCAAATATTGAAGCTCATGGCTTGGAAATGTAATTGTATAAGCAAAAATTATTGCTATGAGATGAATAAAAGTTCAGTTTGGAGATTGCGCTCCCTGACAGTGACATAGATCCACTAGAAAGAAGACGTCTCACTCCATTGGATTTGTTGGAACTAAAGAAACCCTTGTTAACTTGTGGTCGTGCAGAGTGGAGGCTCTTTTGATACAAACTATCTTTGTTAAGTACTAACAGCAGCGTGCAGAGAGCTCACAAACCGACCACAGCCAAGTTTAATTTAGACCTGACATCAAGCTACTGACAGAATTAATATTAATTAGTGACAGCTGATATGATAATATGATGACACTACTTTGCTAATGATTATTAATGTTGGAGCTATTATTTCACATTCACACACACTAGTTTTCACTGGCTGATGCAGCAGGATACTTCACTCTAGAGCTCAGCTGTCATAAAGGAGAGGGGCTGCAACACGAGCAGGCTTCTGACATTTCTAATAATTACCATGAGCTTCCTTAATAAATGAGTCCTAGAAACCTGATTAGCATACAGTAGGTTATAGAAAGCAGATTTCTTGTCCGTGTAAACCAGGATTTTAATGGGCTTCCGTGCTAGAAGTCTGCCTGCAGGGACAATCCAGGCACTGACTGTGTAATGAGCTGCTACTTAGTGAATTAACTAGTAATTACATGCAAACTGTGAGTGCAAATTGATTAAAGACCCAACACACATTTTCCCTGCACCTTCTGAGCAGCTACAGCAGATCTGGACAAGTCTAATTCAAGCGTTCCAAAAGGACATTTTGCTTCACTAAATGCATTTAAACTGTCGATATCAATTCTCTCTTTTCAGAGACGAGAACAAAATGAACTCACATGTTTTTTTCACAGCTGTGGTAACAAATTGTCCTAAAGCTTTGGCCAAATAGGAAATTAAAAACACCAAGGTTTCCTCTCTCAGCTGTTTTGCTCGGATCTGGCAGTGATTATTTTAACCCCTGTTTACAGATCTCAGCTTTTCGCCCAAAGTCCTCGCCCACTGCGGAGCTCTGAGGAACTCCTTCCCTTTCATTTCATTTTCAGCTCAGTGATACAGAACAAAGCCTTGACCACTGTCACATCACTTTTTGTTATCCAAACCAGTAAAACATCATTTCCTCCTCACTGGACACTCTGCTGCTGGAGTTCTGGAGCCAGACCTTTACACTGTTTGTTTGTTTTTTAACTTTGTTATTCATGTAAAGTGATAGAACAGTGATAGAACAGTAGCAACTGACAGCCACTGGTACATACTTCCTCCAGGAAATAGCCACACCCTCAATCTTGTACGTGAGATACTGATGAAAGTTATCATCTTTTCCCACCTGTAGCTTTTGTGTTAACAAACTGCCATTCATACGACTTACAAACTCACCTGTGTGACAGAGTCCAGCCAGCTGCTGACAGACTGACACATATTTTTCCTTCGGGTGTTTAACGTAGTCGCGTGCACTCACTGCTGGGGATGGTCAGTACAAACCCAAACACACCCATATCCTCAACTCACATCAGCATCTGCATCTACATGCCGAGCGCTGATGAGTTCACCAGATTCATTCACGTACCTTAGCCAGACCATGGACTCGGTGCTTGTTAGCATCTTAGTGTCCCAGCCTGTGGATATTACTCCTGATTCCTGCTGCAAGTTACACAACATTTCATGCCTTTTGCATTTAGTAATTGTTTTGCATTTTGATTTAAATACTTTTATTATCTCACAGCATCATGTTAGTGTGGCCTGAGAGGTGCACCACGCTGGTGCATGTGCTGTTACACATTGAGAGATGCAAACCCAGTATACTGAGGAAAAAAAAAACACTCAAACATTCCAGCTCTAATACGAACACATAACAAACCTGACAGAGTGAGACGGTGGGAAGAGGACGGCCACACAGACCCACAGTGGGTGCCGAGCAGCCTGCTCCACTGATCTGATAAACACAACAACACAGCAGTGTCTGATGTTTTACTGATGTTTTAGCGGCCCATCTGGAGAAGTCCCAGTTCTCCCACTGGCTGCTACACTATTGACTATGAACGACACCCTTCACATTACACGCTGTTACTTCATCCATTGCAAATATTACAATACTGGTAATAGTGGCCTTATCATTATAGACATGCTGCTTATAGAGGCCCAGTTTTATACTGAACTAAATGCTGACAGTTGAACAACTAACTCACTACTGAACAGTAATGTGATTGGCCACCTTAACAAAAATGACCAATATATATATAGTCAGTAGTCTTTAGAAAGCAGTAATCAGTTGAGTCGATTGTACTGAGCTCTGAGCTGCTAGAGGCCCTTTGGTGTGAATCGTATGTTGCATATACAGTAGAGATCAATAAAAGGAAAGAATTTCTTTCGGCCTGTTGTGTTTGTGTATGTTGAACGTCTCCTGCCCGTCACTTTCCATCGAAGCTGGGATACTGGTCTTTTTTCCCTCCTGGCCTTGCACCTCTCACCGTCTGATCTGGTATTTCCACAGTTCAATCTCTCCCCCTTCCACCGTGTCCACATGTTAAAGATGGAAAACAGCTGCCTGACTCCTGGATTTCCCAGCATTCCGTTGTTTTTGGAAGACTCCTCCGTCTGACGGGCCTCACCTGCAGCTTTACACACTTCGATGTCTGGGGCGGAAACAATGAGAAAACGCAGACAGATCCGCTGCCGTCCGGAGCCTTTGATCCAAGTTTTAGCACCTAATGCCTTACACATGCACGAGGTGTGTTCACACTCTCTCTCACACACACACACACACACTCACACACTCACACACGGCTTGTTTCCAGGTTTCATTTGTCACAGGGAGCACTTTCTTTGGGAGAATTATGTCCAGTGACTCATGAGGTCTGACCCCGGCTCTCTCAGATGATGGACCAACATCAGTGTTTGACCTCATAGGTTAGACAATTTAACAGTGACAAACCATCACTGTCATTTTTCTTATTGATGGCATCATCATAAAGGCATGATCTGACCAGTGCTCATCCTGAAAACAACAACAAATATACAAATGTACTGAAGTTATTTTTGTCCAGGCTGCTTGTTAATTCACTAACTGTGAAATCTACCTGAGTCTCTGACCTCCTTTTGTGGCTCACATGCAAACCCTGTCTTCAAGTCATTAAGTTTTGAAGGAAACCTCAAACTTGCTGGCTGGATTATGTTCCTCGACAATGTTTTTCTTCCAGTCAAAGAAGTGCTGTACTCTGGTGCCGCAGAGGACTGGCAGGGAAGAGGTCAGGGTGGGTGGGAGACGAGGACTCGCAGTGGACCACATCCTGTGTTCTGTGTGTTGTGAAGGTGAAATTACTAAAGAACTTTTGTTAATTTGTGGGGAAATCTGTGATTTTGGTTAAATAATACACAATTAAACACATCCTGTCGTTTTCATTAACATTTACATTTACTCATTTGGAAGATGCTTTTATCCAAAGCGACTTATATGTGAGAGACATCACTAAAGCTTCAGCACAACAGTAGATCTTGGTCTTAGTACTAAGTTATATATATATAACTTATATGTGTGTGTGTGTGTGTGTGTGTTTAAAGATACAATATAGTATAAAGGTAGATGTCCATGTGTTGTTTGATTATAAAGCAGGTCTAGGTTCTATATTAATACTGTGAAAGTATCAAAGCCTCAGTCCACAGAGAAATGCACACAGCCTGTATTCAGACACTGAGCCTTAAAACCAGCTGTCAGGACTTCTGGAACTTTGTGATGTCACAACAAAGCAGTCACTGCTCTCAGCCAC
>NW_019525194.1:91027-107456 GCF_002814215.2 Seriola lalandi dorsalis | reverse complement strand
TGATGCTTTTATCCAAAGCGACTTATATGTGAGAGACATCACTAAAGCTTCAGCACAACAGTAGATCTTGGTCTTAGTACTAAGTTATATATATATATATATATATATATATATATGTGTGTGTGTGTGTGTGTGTGTGTGTGTGTGTGTGTGTATGTGTGTGTGTGTGTTACACACATACAATATAGTATAAAGGTAGATGTCCATGTGTTGTTTGATTATAAAGCAGGTCTAGGTTCTTTATTAATACTGTGAAAGTATCAAAGCCTCAGTCCACAGAGAAATGCACACAGCCTGTATTCAGACACTGAGCCTTAAAACCAGCTGTCAGGACTTCTGGAACTTTGTGATGTCACAACAAAGCAGTCACTGCTCTCAGCCACCTACCCCACCCACCTGGACCATCCAGCCATGCAGGATTTAGTTTCTCTGAGTGTTTACCTGAAATCTGCTTTATTTTTATTTCATCACTCAGAAAACAGTCAGCCAATCAGAAGAGAGGCTCAGAGCATTAGTGACTTGAATTAGAGTGACATGTTCTTGGGTTGATCGAAAACCAGACCTGCTGCCACATGTTTCACCTCCCAAGCTGGAATCAAACAGGGGACATCATAACTACAGGGTACGTGTCTCAAACCACGAAGCCATGGGGGATGTCCCAGAAATTTTTCCTAACTTTAACTAAGTGCTAAGAGACCAAAACATAATCATTAAAAAGGTTAATTATACCTCAGCTGCTATTAACGGAGATTGTAGGAGACAAATGAAAAGTGTGAACAGTACCAGTACGTCTGGAATGAACATCTTGTGACTTCACAGAGACATTAGTTAAAAAGGCTTCTTTGTTGTGAATGAGAAACATAGTCCGGTGGCATTAGGTGTCTTTTTTTTTAGTATTATATAAATGTGACCTTTAGAAAAAAAGGGTTGGACATTATAAAATAAAATACCATCATTATTGAATTTTAGAAAGTTTGAAGAACTTCACTACGCAGATGTATTTGATGTGCTGTTCTGCGCACAAATCTACGGTGATCATGTAAAAATGGTGAAAGAATCCGTCAGCTGAAGCTCAAACTGGTGCCTCATTAGACTGGGCAACCGAGGCAGGGTCTGGAAAGCTGAGACCTGGTCTCTGATGAAGCCGGTCTGATGTCTTCATTAGGGTTAAGAATTTCTCCTGCCTCAGAACAAAGTGTTGGACAGATAGAGTGGCTGTCTGGCATCACCACCCTTTAGCCTTGCAACCGTGCAGACAAAAATATCCCAGCGGTTCCCATAAGTTCAGAAGCATATAAATGGACAGACGGACAAAACCGCGTACAAACACACACCTCACACCTCATTTTCTCTCCTTTCCTGTTTAAACTTCTACTTCCAGGCAGCAGCTCCACCCATTTTTCTCTCTCTCTCTCCCTCTCACACATCCACATCTTTTCAGCCAGCAAGCCTCTGTCTAACATCTGCTTTGGCGAGACATTTAATTTCACTTGTTACGTCAGCCACGCGCTCTGACTTCCAGGAGAAGCCATTAGAAACACGATGCTGGACGAGGTCTCAGACTGCGAGACAAAGGAGGCTTTTCACAGCAGGTCTGGGCCGATCCACATCTCCAACATTCCCGCGGACTGGAGGTCAACAACAACACTGCAGCAGAAAACACACAGAGAGGTACAACTGCTGAACTTCACGTTGACCGTGAATATCCAGACAGAACAAAATAAGTGCATCATTTTTACTTGTCAAGACAAATTCTAATAAAAGTCTAATATGAAAGGTTAGATGTTGGAGTTATGTCCAGAGAAAGTTTAGTCTTAGTGGATCTGTAGTGTTGACTGATTGATGGTGCTTTTAACTTTGAGTTTCATTCAAAAGGTAAGTAGTCTGGATATTTCTACGCAAGGAATCCAATCTGTTTTTCAGCTGAAGCTCACAAGTGTCAAGTCTGAAAAATGTTTTTCACCCTCATATCCCAAAAGTAAACCATGTGGCTTTGTTTATTTAAGGGAAACAGACCTTAAAGGTTCAGTTCAATTCAATTTTATTTGTATAGCGCCAAATCACAATATACATTATCTCAATGCACTTTACAGGGTAAGGTCGAGACCTTCATTTATTATAGAGAGAAACTCAACAGTTCCCCGGAGAGCAGCACTTGGCGACAGGGGAGGGAAAACTGCCTTTAACAGGAAGAAACCTCCAACAGAACCGGGGTCAGGGTGGGGGGGTGAGGGGGTTCTGCCTCGACTGGTCCAGCCAATTAGAAGAGAGGAGGCTCTGAGCCTCTCCTCTGATTGGCTGAATGTTTTCTGAGTGATCCAATAAAAACTTCAGGTAACCACTCAGAGAACCCAAATCCTTTAAGGTTGGATGATGGGTCCAGGTGGGCGGGGCTTGGTTTAAAATAAATAAATAAATTAATTAATTAACAATAAACACATAGCAAGATTCATTTATATTCTTTAATTTACATTGCATCACATTTCGAGAACATGAAACATTGTTCCTTGAAGAAAACCTGCTCCAGCGTGCACGTGACCCGAGACTGGGTGGCGGTTCACCTTTCACCATGACAGTGACCTGAAGCACACAGACAAGACAAGGCACGTTTCTGACTGTCCTTGAGTGGCCCAGTTAAACCCAGACTTAAATCCCATAGAACACCTGTGGAAAGACCGGAGGATGACAGCTCACAGATGTTTCCTCTCCAGTCTGACAAAGGTTGAGAGAAGAAGAGTGAGATAAACTGCCCAGGACTTCCCCAAGAAAAACTAGAAGAGCTAGAAGGAGATTTCCGCTTTTGATCTTTAATAAACATCACTTGTCATTGTGGGTTATTGACGGCAGATTAATGGGGAATTTCAAAAACGGAAATTCTATCCATATAAAATCAAACTAACAACATGGGAAAGTGTGAAAAACATCTTAACAAGGACAGAAAGGTGAATGTATTTCTCCAAAACCATTTTTCACGGCTCATATTTCCTCCTTCTGTTTATAATGCACCATAAAACACAAATATTCGACCTAAATTGGAACATTAAAACATACTCCTCAACCTGGAAGAGATGCTCTCAGCAGGTCAGCCCCCCCCCCGACACTTCTCTGGTGGTATTAAAACAGAAACTGACACCCGGGGACACGCTGGAGAAAGATAACACCGTCTCAGGATGTCAGTAAACACAGACGAGGGGAAGAAACAGAGACGTGAGAACATCTTGTTTCATGTTTCAGTGCAGAGAAATGTGTCTGGAGAGAGAGACTTCCTCACACGCTTTGATAAAGGAAGGAATGTGCTGAATCTACGATGGTTTACATCCTTGAAGATTAAGATAGATTTTAAGAATTGAGGCAACTGAGATGTGGCTTGTGCATCCAATATCAAGAGGGAGTCCCTTATATTTTCTACATCGTGGTTCTTCCAAGATTTGGACAAAATAAAGCCAAAAAAAAATAGCCACAATAATACATTTTATAGAATTTCCAAGTGTTTGAATCTTACTTGAGCTTTTTAAAACGACCTTCACATGTATGTGCTCTCAGAGAAGTGACAAAAAACAGGAACACCTAATACAATACAACACAACAATGCTGACTACAGCCTCAAAAGTTACAATGGAGTTGAATCATAGACCTCCAGGCTACCCCCACCCCCCCACCCAAAAACAAACAACCCAAACAGATGGAACATAGTAATCCAACGACACGTTTTGATATAATATAATATAATAAGCAACATTTATTGTTATATTTGTGCTGTGAGCCGATTTTGTGGCCACACTTGGTATTACAACTCAGTCAGTATCAGATGATGCACACTGGTCCAAAAAGCACTTTTCCAAAACACACTTGTCAGAAAGGAGGGCAGTTGTAAAATTGTAAATAAAGAAGAGGCGTGCCATCTAATTGCTGTAAGCCATATATATGTGGGAAGCCAACAGGAAGCCGGAGAGCACGCTTTCTGGGGCCAAAAATGTGGAGGGAAGGAGGAAGCCCATGCACCCAGCGAGCAAACTTTCACAGGAATGAATGGAGCACCATCTTAGTTCTCCATAATTCATAATTCATTAAACAATGAACATTATTCAAAAATTAATATATTCCACTTATTCCACACACACACACACACACACACACACACACACACACACATACACACACCGCTTGATCTTGTTGTCAAAGAGCCCTTTATGATCTGCGGCATAACACAGTGATTATGTGTAGGAATATGGAAGTTCAACAGTAGAGAAAACGTATTGTCAGAGGAAAGCTCTGTTTGACAGCCAGAGGAAACTCAGCTACTGTTCCTGTGCTCCTGCTGCTGCTGCAAACTGACAGAACAATGACTGCAAGTAAAACACTGACTGTGGATGAAGCACCTCATACAACTCCATCTCAAATAACCGCAACGATTTTTAATGTGCATGCCTTTACATTTGCATGTAGCTATGCCTACATGTATGTTCATGCATATGTATGACGGATATGTGTGTGTGAGTGTGTTTATGTTCATACGATTCTAAAGTGGGAGGCCCCTGCGCACCTGGTGCCTCTACACTGCAACTAGGTTCTACCTTACATAGTGTTGGATAAAGTAATGGAGGATAAATTCATCATTCATCTATGAAGATCATCTATAGTGGCAACGACTGTGTACAATCCCTCAGCTGATTTATCCACAGCAGCATAAATAAAGTCCATAACATTCACTCCATCTTCCAGTTGTTTGACAGTGTTTTCATTATGGGCCACTGGCATAAAATAAAGAGTCCGTCCTCTGGTCTTTATTTGGAGCGGACACACCCGGCGCTGGAGCATGTGACACCTACGGGTGCTGGAACATCTGTGAGGCTGACAAGGACTCTCTGGGAAGAACAGGGTGTAGGGTGTGGGGGGTGGGGGAGGAGGGTACAGACCTCCAGGTTGATCTGGAAGCTATAAGGCCGAGAAAAGAGGAGAACGTTCTCAGCTGTGGTGTGGTATTTAACCACGGACGAGGCGGTGTGTGTGTGTTTGCGTGTGCACACTTGTGTAATTTATTTTTTTTTCTTTGGGGGTTGGGGGGGCCTGTGTAGGAAATGATGGACCAATTAAACTGTGCTGTGTCAGGCTTATTAGTGCAAACTGTGTTTACATAGGGAGTGTTGGAGAGACAGGAAATAGAGAGGAGTGTGAAAAGGAGCTGAGCTCAGCAGCAGGGGCAAAGTTTAACACAGCAACATGAATACACAAACATACATCCATACATGGACTGTGACTGACACACTGACATTCACTGACACTTCACCACGAGTCGAACTGAAAACACAAACATGTTGGTCTCGTTCTCATCACATAACTGATCTGATAATCCTCCGGCCTTGTGTGCATCACGGAGCAGGAGCAGGTTTCTCAGGAGATACAAGAGAAGATGTAGATACACGTAGAATTTCTGCATTTATGTATAAATATGTCTTAAATATGAATGAAGCTCAGTATAGGTTGAATGATGCAGCCGGACAATGACCCTAAACATCAACGTAAATCTACGACAGAATGGCTTAAAAGACAGTCCACCTGTTGGAGTCAGAGTCCAGACCTTAGCCCAGTAGAGATTCTGAGGAGTGACCTGATGAGAGCCGCTCACACCACACATCCTGAGTACTGAGTGCTGCAGGGATGATGTATTTTTGTAGGAAAACCCAGATGTTAGAATCTCCCTGGTTCCCTCCACAAGAAGACAACAGAATTTCCCCCTTGTCTTTTGGATTATTATAGAAAATAAACAACAGTTTCTGATCCTGACAGGTTTAATTCAGCAGGATCATCTTCACTTATCAACACCACTTTACGATGTTTGACGCCTAAATACAATCAGCAGAAGTAAAAAGCTGATGTTAAGTTATAAACCAACTACACCACGGTCACATGACTTCACCACTAAGACTTCAACCTGTAGTTTTCTTTAGCTCTGATCTCTTCTAAAAAAAAGCCTTTCCTCGTATAATAAAACACGAAAATGTCTTGAGCTTGTCGTTAACCACAGACCTTATTTAAGTCATCTAACCAAAAACACCAGAGACTTCAGGACGAGGGAACCGGAGGAACCAAAATGTTAACTAATGGGGCTTTCAGTCAGAATGCGATTTGGGCTACGCTCGCGGCCCCGGGTCAGTGCACTGTTCGGGGGAGTTTTTCAAACCTACAGCAGGACAGGTCACTACGAGCTAGAGTCTATCGTTGCCAGCAGTAAAGCTCTTTTCCTGTGCTGAAACACAAGAGTAAGCAGCGTTAAATTAGTGCCAATAAGAAGAAGGGGAGAAGCAAGGAAGAGTGTGATGCATCGTTGTTATTGGCTGCATGTTCACAGGCTCGCCAAACGGCACGTTGCACTGCGCGTGTGCTTTGCTCGGCACGGTGACAAATCATCATGGAGCGGTGCCATTGCTGCGTTCTGTCTGAAAGTCCCGTAATTTCTGCAGTTCTGTGAGAAGAACGCTCCTGAACATTGAAGGTCTGATCTGCAGCTTCTGGAGGATCTGGTCTGAGGTTATTGCTTCAACCAGTGATTAGATTCACTCACTTTTTCCACCAGCATTGTGAATGTTTAATGTCTGTTTTCAATAAAGACACGAGTGATTGTAATTGTTTGAGCGTTATTAGCTTCAGCACATTGTGGTTGTTTGTACTTATGACTTCAGTGAAGATCAGATCACATTTTGTGAACAGTTCATGCAAAAAGAGAAAAATAATAACTCTGCCTGGTGATAATCTCGAAGGAGTCCGACATGTTGCTGAGCTCTGGCCACCGGGGATCACTTCAACAAACCCTCAGCTGGAGGTCTCAGTTTGCTGGAAGAACTGGCTGCTGTGAGACAGAACCACAGACTGGAAAAAAAAGAAAAACATATATCAACATTTTGGGATGGAGAACACACATGTCAACACACAAGCACATACAGTAGCATGAAAACAAGTGCTTACACGCACATACACACAGTGAATGCCTGTCGGGATTACTCAGTCCCATGATTACAGCTCCACAGTCTGTCGGACGCCAGCCATTGTTCAGTGTTACATGAGAGTGCCAAACTGCTCTAACTGAGGACCTAAGGGAAGACAGCAGGGAGGTGGAGGACTGGGGTGGGGGTGTAGGGTACATTAGTTCTGCCTCATGAGGGTGGACGCAGAATAGAGTGATTGTTAAAACCACCCGACTGAGGTTTGGGAGGATTCCTAGACATTCATTCTGCAGAGCCACGTGTGTTTAAAATCAACATCAGAGGAGAACAGGCTGACACGGTTTGGATCACAGCTCAGGCTGCACAAAAAAAATGCAACTTATTGACTACTGTTGCTTCCAAATAGCCAGAGGATGTTATTCTGTTTCACAGAGGAAAGGGTTTGGTAGACAGTCTGAGAAAAATGTAGTCTGTGGTTCGTTAGGAGTCGCCAACCACCACAAGTCTTTTATTCCAATCTAACTCACCAAACCCTACATTGGAAAGCTTCAATTAGGTATTATATGTATTATATTATAAAGTCTGTACCCTTTTTGTTAAAGTGTTTTTAGATTTAAAGAAACGTAGGTGCATATTCAAATCAAAATCAAGAAGTTAAAGGTCCATATGATACACTTTCCTGTTTTATTTGGTGTGTGTTGATAGAAGGTATATTTGTGGTTTTAAGAACCAAAAACCATCTCAATGTAGTTTTACATCTCCTCTCTCAGGCTTCTCTCTGGAGCTCTAGTAACAGGTCGGTGATCCAATCAGAAGAGAGGAAGCTCTGAGTCTCTCTTCTGATTGGCTGACTGTTTCCTAAGTGATCAAATAAAAATATAGCAGATTTCAGGTAAACACTCAGAGAAACCAAATCCTGCAAGGTTGGATGGTGGGTCCAGGTGGCGGAGCTTGGGGCATGACTTAGAGCAGAGACTGCTTTGTTGTGACATCACAAAGTCAAAGAGGTCCTGACGGCTGGTTTTAAGGCTCAGTTTCTGAATACAGGCTGTGTGCATTTCTCTGTGGACAGAGCGCTTTGATACTTTCACAGTATTAATATAGAACCTAGACCTGCTTTATAATCAAACAATACATGGACATCTACCTTTAGACTATATGGTACCTTTAAGAAGTTAAGAACCATACCCGTCCTAAACAATATATATAATATCATCAACATTATTATAGTATTATAGGGTCATTGCTCACCCATCCAACAAACACAGAGGAACATTAGTATACATTTAGAGTTCTGTTTTGTGTTCAATATTCACTCTCTTTTTAGCTGTGTTTTGTTTTCAACCAACTCATGAGAAAAATAGCTGGCTCTTTAACTGCTAAACACCCCACTCTGTTCACCAGCTGGATGCTGACTTCCTTTGTCTGCTGTTTAATGCTGAAGAGGGGCAGTAACTGTGGATTTATCAGAGCACAATTGGGAGATATAAAATCAAAACAATGGAAATGAATGGAAATCATTGGTTAGCTGTAAATGTATTTCAAATCACAGTACCATGGTTTTGCTTTGATGTAGTGCATAGGTGATTTGTAGAGAATGGGCCAGAATATGCAAACTGCCTGTGCAGACCTTTAATGTTGTGCACATGTTGGTATAGTTTCCACTGTTGGAAACATCTGCACCCTGTTTACAGACCCACTGATGTAGAACCATGTTTTTTGCATGACCTTGATGTTATGCAACATTTTTTAATTGCCAAAAATAAATTATGCCAGAGCAAACAAATAAGAGAAGAAAGCTGTACATCTTCTGCAGAAAAAACATGTCTGTGCCAAGGTTCACTCCCAAAAAAAGGTAGTTTGCAACCTGTCTGCAGAGAGCAAAAAACTCTGCAGCTGCTCTGAGGTGCAACGATCACAGTAAAACAACGGACAAAAGCTGTTATAAAACAGAAGTGGCCTTCAACATGGTTATTAAAGGGGCCAGTTTAAAACATTACAGCGTTGTCCAAAGATCAGCTCCATGTGTTGTCACCTGCCTCTCTGCTCCGATTCTAAACTCACCTCTCCAGTCTCTCTCTAAAGGAGGCCATTGTTCATTGCCCAGGTATTTTTTGGCAGGTCACAATCTTAGCAACGACGGACAAATGGTTCCTCTGGCTCACCTGCTTTCAGCTGCTAACAAAGGGAGGATTTTGTGTGAGGAGTCGAGCTCCCTGCTTGGTTTACATTCTCCAATGGGAATCAGGAGAGTGAAGCAAGGAGAGGCAGAGATCAGGAGATGCTATGGAGAAATGCAGCTTATCAGATAACGGCCTATTTCTTTCCTGCCATGTGATTACACAACTGGCACGAACAAACACTGATTTGCACCGGTTCCCAAAGATTGTATGCAGCTAAAACGATGCATCTGGAGGCATGGCAGGCGTGTCAATCTAATTTCTAAGATTGAACATTTTTGTCATTTTAAATGATTGGTTCAACATTTTGGAAAACATACTTATTCCCTTTCTTGCCAAGAGTAAGATGAGAAGTTTGATACCACTCTCATGTCTGTAATGTAAAATATAAAGCTTCGGTTAAAAGACATTGGCTTAGCATATAAACTGGAAACAGGTGGAAACAGCCAGCTTGGCTCTGTCCAAACAAAATCCACCTAGCAGCAAATCCAGCACCCTGAGCAGCCAAGACACAATTCAGTACATAACCCCTTGATAAAACCACATTTTTACTCTTTAGTTTTTGGACATGTTAAACAAACATGATACGTTATTGAGTGAGGTTTAGATGGGCTGGTTAGATGTTTGCTTCCAGTATGCTAAGCCGTGCTAAGCTAAAGATTGTTATCAATGTTTTAATGTAAACTCTTGGCAAAAGAGGATAGAGCCACTTTTTGGACACAAGGCATTTTACCCCTTTTCTCAAGTGTACATCAACTTTTGCATCAACTGCAATTTAGCTGTTTTACAACAATTAACATTTGGTAAGACCTGTTATGTTTGCATTGCTCTTGGAAAAGCCAGGATAGCTACCTACAACTTGGAAAATGGAAGCTAGTTATCCTAGCTTGCTAATGTCAGTGATTGCTCCTAGAACTATTTCCACACCTGCCAATCGGCATTTCCAGACTTGTGCACGTCTTGTGTTTGTCCCACATTGTTCAAAAGAGGATGCCTAACTAGTGTTCGCTGTCTCTCTTTCGTGGATCCAGTTTTGGTGATGGTAAAACTCACAGCAGTAGCACAGGTAGTCTTGAATCTGGCAGTCAGTATGTTTCCCTGTGACAGTCACAACAGGAAGTAACATAAGGAGTCACAGAGTAACGTTAGAGACTGAAATTACAGAGAAGAAGAGAAGAACTTCCTTTTTTTAAATTCAATTTGACTTCAGCTCGTTAGCTGCTTGTGCTGCTGTCATTGCCAAATAAATTTCTAGTAATTGCAATTTGACAAAATAAGTACACAGTTTTTAGAAAAAGTGCAACAACTCTTCCAACCTGCACAACCATATTGTTGCTTCCAACCCTCTGATACGAACCATAGGAGTGTCTCCTGAAATAGCGCCTCTACAGCAGCAGGTGTACTGGACCATTGTTGTCATGGATACAATAATAACCATGTAGCTAACCTTATGGAACAGTCATGGAACAGTCATGGAACAGTCATGGAACAGTCATGGAATCGAACACCGGTCTCCTGTGTGAAAGTCCTGTGATTTTGACCCATCCACCACAACCTCCTCCTGACGTGGACTCTGTCTCTCTTTATACTACGTCACCGCACTTCTCTCTTTACTCCTGTCATCATTACTACAACCACTAGTCGCCTAACAATAAAACGTAACAATGGGTCATAATAACCTGCTGCACAGACGGCCTGTGGGCTCGTCTCTAAAACGAATGAATTTTAAAATCAGTTCAACTTAAACTAGCTTGAAATTAAACAATTTTCCCAGCTAAAGGATTCTCTCATTTAGAAATACAGCATAACAAGTTGTTGCAAAGCAATAGTATTCCACGACAAATTTTTTCTTCTCATGCTGATTCCTGTAAGAAACTGAATTATAACCTGAAAAATCAACCAAAAATCTGTTATAATCAGGCAATGTGTTTGAACACCTTGACAATAAACATGTGTCAGAACAGCCCTAATTGAGGGAGAGAGTCTCCTAACAGGTAATCATGCTGTTTATATTGCTCTGCCAGTAAAATAAATGTACACTGAGCCTTGCTTCTGCTGCATCCATCCCCTGGTCTTGTTCGTTTCGTGTTAAGGCTGAATCAGCGGTAATTGCCCTTCATTATATCCCCGTGAATCACCGGAGCCACTGCAGGCAGAGGGGGAGAGGGTTAAATTTGGGACAACAACTTTGTAATGAACCCCTGCAGGATAAATGGAGACAACATCCTAGAATACATGAGGGAGTCCATATGTACTCGTGGCAGGTTGGCAGGTCAGAGTGTACGGGTCAGAGGTCAGCTCGACCTGCCGAGGAGGCAACTGATCTACTTAGAGCAAGGACACACATATTTCCTGCAGCCAAGAGGGGAAAAAAAATAGACTTCAGCTGCAAGGACGGCACATGAGAGAGAAAGACACACATCATAGTGCTGAGCTTGGCCAGATTAGAGCTGACAAACACATGGCAGGCAGCAACAAAGAGAGGGATGGAGAGAGCAAAACAACACAGAGTGTGATGCTCTGGACAAACTCACTGCAGACAGGAGAGCAACACACTGGTCTGTAAGGAGCTGGTGTAAAGTGTGTAAAAAAATAAAGGCCACGGGCTTCTCCATACCAACACAACATTATCGCTTATCTATCGTACATTAACGCTTGTACGACCTTTTTCTCTTGAACTCATCGGCAATGATTCATTTGAACGCCTCGGTTGATAGAGATTATCTCTCTCCGGTTCCCTTTTCCACTTCTCAGCAAACATAGGAAATGAGTTCTTATAAACCTGTCAGCTTTTATATGGGGAAGTTCTTCATCCGCAGGGCACCGCGTCTAAAAAACGTGCCGCTGTGTCATGTGTTAAAGAGATCTTTCTTCTGCATTGTTCCCAGGGAAAAGACCTCCACCATCAGGAAACTTTTAAAGACTTCATGCTGTTTAATGACCCATAACAATCCGCAGTTTCAGCTGGAGACCCACAAGGTGTTTTTCTAAAGTATTTGTAATATTCATTTTCACTTTGTCCTTTCCATCCCTTCTCTATTTACATGTAAACACGAAAAGTGCTCCCTCTGTTGCCCCGACTCTGCCTGTGAAACTGTCAAATCAAAATATGTCATTATATTATTCCCTTTATGTGGCAATTACAATGTTAGTAATGATATATAGATACAGATTAGAATGAGACCCCAGCTTCAAGGAAGACTGATAAACAGCTGAAAGGCCGAGGTGAAAAGTAGAAAAGGCCGGCAGCCACCATCTTGAACTGTCCGATGATGGAAGCGCTTGCAAATCATTAGCACTCGCTACCTTCTATTCCCGAAGTTATATATCGACTGCATATGTATCAAACAGGCTCCAGATGGTCTGGTTAGGCATGTGCATATAATAAACTAAATAAACAACTAAGATGTTGGTGCAACTTGTCAATAGCCAGTATTGTTGCTGCTGGAATTCTACCTGTTTCTAGGTTTGCTGTGTTGCACACAAATGAATGGAAGAATATGCAAAAAAAAAAAAAAAAACACCTGTCACAACTTGTAAGGGTAGTCAGGGTTTGGTTGGACCCAAAATGCAGCCAACACTTGGGAGACGGTGCAAAAGGTTAATTTAACAGAAAAAAAACTTACACAACACAGGTGAAGCACAGGGAAACACAGGGGAAGAACAAGGAAACACAGGAACTTAAACAAGAAACAGGAACAGGAACAGACCGAGGGTAAAGCAGACATGAACAGACTGAGGACAACCAGACGTGAACAGGCGACGTGAAGCGATGAGGACAAACCCAGAAATCAACAGACGAACCGACACAGACACAGAGGAGCACACAGACTATATAGACAAGGAGGGAAGGGTGATTGAACACAGGTGAAACACATTAGGCCAGGACAGACAATCACCACACAGAAACAGGACCAAGACAGGAAGCAAAAACACTGAGACACACAAGGAAACCAATTACAAAATAAAACAGGAAGTGAGAAAGTCCAAAAAAGTCCAAAAAAACAAAACCCTGGAGCCTCCAGGCTGAGAACATGACCTAAACAGATATAATCTAGGTATTAAAAGAACCCACAAAAGACCCTTATTGTGTCAGTTGATATTGTGCTTTAGCTTTACATACACCCCAATACATTCTCAATTGAAGTAACACCAACCAGTTAAACCTCAGGGTCCTACGAAATTGTGGGAATCTGTTGCCCACATTGCCTGTTTGGTCATCTACCACCATCAAGACAGACTTTCCTGTTTCATTCATGTATGTTAGAGCAAGCTTTGAGCTGCAGGCTTGTGAAACATGTCTGAGACGTGTTTCTCCTCCTCCAGCGTGACACTTGCTTTGTTTTTCTTTTTAGCTCTCTAGGTTATCAGGAAGTTTCCTCCATTCATTGTTTGACCTCTGACCTTTATTAAAACTCACATACAGCCTAACTGTAGATGGAGTAGCACTAACAATGTCATAGCCTAATGCTTTATGTGGCCTTTAACTTTTTTAAATTAGTAGCTTCTGGACGCTCAGCATTTTAACATTAGACATTAAATGCTGAGTTGATGGAAAGAGGTACTGTTGCAGTCAATGCAACTCAAGGCTCCAAGGTTAGGTCTTTATTTTCTGTGCTAACAATGTTTGCACTCATGGGTACAGACAAAATCCAGAAAATGCCAGACATTAAAGAGAGGATGAAAGCAAACGAGAGACAGTGTGCACAGTCATCAGGGAGCTTAAACATATGGGAGTTTTGGCAGTGAAGATAGACAAAGTGTGGGTTATTTTCAGGGCAGCGTGCAGGAAATAAGAGTGAGTGACGATGGAGGAGACACAGCCAGGGCAACGGGACTGTCTGAAGCTGTGGAAACCAAGAAGAAGAAGAAGTCAAAGTTGTGCTGTGGGTTCTGCTAGAGAAAAGTGGGTCGAGAGGAAAAGCCCTCTGCCGTGCAGAGTCAACTCAATTCAGCTTTTCCTCAGGAAACACTGGAAGGGAGGGAGCTGCACGTTGACCCCCATACTCTGACCTTTAGATGAAGTGCTAATTGAGTCCCGTGGTGGATGACTTTCAAAAATAGGCTTTCCTTTGTTCCAAAACCCCCCTCAAAGGCTTCCTGATCACATGGTTCAGCAGAGAGTGTGTATATGCTCTGGTGAGTGCAAAGGTTACACAAAAGCTCTGCAGATGCTAAAGCCAGAGAGGTTTAAGGAAAAACACTGAGAGAGCTTTTCCTAAACCGCTGCGCTGAACTACTTTCAGATTTGGCACTTTTCTTCTGCGTCAGCATTCTCAGGACCCCAGGCGCACACAGCTGAAACTGCACTTATGCATCATGGATCCTCACTCACAGTCCTTCACAATAAATAGAAGAAACACACAAGTAAACGTAGGCTGATTTTAAAAAGTGTGCTTACATTTCAGTAGTGTATGAGCCCAGTCAGACCAATATTTACGACACTGAAATTTTAGAGAAAAGTAACTGATTCTGAGTCAAGAAATAAACTCTTATTACCATGTGATGAACAAGAGAGGAAAAGTGAGAGATGTGATAGTCTTCTGTGATTAGACCCCATTGTGATGTCATCATATGTGAAAAGGGAGTGAGGCTGAGTGAAGTAGAGGAAACCCCCCCTGGGGTCTAGACACTGGTGGCGGTCGGGGTGGGAAGGAGAGAGGCTGAAGATCTGGATGCGATGTCAAGTCAAGTCAATTTTTATTTGAAAAGCGCAAATTCACAACAGAAGTTATCTAAAGGCATTTTCCAAAGAGAGCAGGTCTAGACCTTCTCTTTATAATATTATTCACAGAGACCCAACAATTCCCACCAAGAGCAAGTCAGTGGAAAGGAAAAACTTCCTTTTAAGAGGCAGAAACCTGGAGCAGAACCGGACTCAGGGTGGGTGGCCATCTGCCTCGACCGATGTGGACTCTGGTGAGCTCCACCTGGCGCTGCATATGAAGCCTGGAGGTGAAACGGGGTGGAGGAGGGTCGCAGCAATTCACAGTGAAACGACAGCTGACGGCAGGACAGGCGATAACAGATTGTAAAGTTTGACAGCGACAACGCGATTGGCCGGTTGAGATCATGGCGCGATCTGATTGGTTACCGAAATAAACACCTGAAGTCAGCTGAAAGGGAGAGAGGATTGTGAATGAAAGAGGTAAAAGGATAGTCTTCCTGGTTGAACTTACGCTGAGCTGTATTTTGGTGGAATTGCTGTAATAGTGGATTCACTTGCAGGGATAAATATGACACATAAATATGTTGATTAGTGCTGTTGCATAAAGTTCAAACCTGGTGAACATCTGGTGAACGGACTCTCGGGGGACTGGAGAGAAGAAGAAAGTGTGACGTGGCAGAGGCAGATTTTACAAATAACCTTTTCTTTATTCATTGTTTCTCCATCTATGTTGTCAAAACGCTTCCACACATCACTTCTTCCCCGGTTTGGTGACATGATTATCTGGTCAGTTGTTCAAATGTTCTCATTTTGTGTTAGCAAGGAGAACTAGCATAGCATGCCGTGGGTTATGACACAGGTCAGAGCGAAGATGACATGTATGAACGATTCCTGCTGGAGTGCGAGGGATGGAGGTTGCTCTTTCACACTTTGTGCATGTTCACGTTTGACTACAAGCTGCTGTTAAAGTTCTGAAAAGCTTAGAGGACCGTTTGCCAATGCCGCGTTCACCCATTCACACACACATTCATACCTCCCACCCATACAGCCGTCAGGGGCAATTTGGGGTTCGACGCGTGGACTGGAGGAGCCAGGGATCGAACCGCTGACAATCAGAATATTGTCTATTGTTGCATTAATGCATTCACATTTTACAAGGATTTTATTTGGATTATTTGTTTACACTATGCGAGGTAAAGCTCAAGTCTTTCTTTCTGTCTTGAGATGCAAAGAAAAGGTCTTATCATGCTGCTCCAGGACATCCGCTTATGGCCTGTGCTTCATTTACAGCGTTACAGTGTTTTCACGTGAGCTGCTTGTATTACAGACTTTGAAGGATTTTAAAGAGCTCATCTCGCTCCCCCGGCTTTGTTTACAGCAGTGTCATCTGTCTTCGAATGGATCAAGCTGAACTCCAGCTTTTAGAAAGCGGCATGGCTGCTGCTGCTTGGGTGGCTTCTTGTTTGACTCGACCACGAGGCCGCTTGCACCCTCATGACAAGAGGCCCGCTTTGGGACGAGCGGCTGAGTGGGGAGATCGGGTTTCAGCAATAAAAAAACCCTGTTGCCCCCTCTTCTTGTTTCTATCTCCATCAGTCGTTCACCAGCCCCTTCTCAAGCACACGCATACCCACCCCCCC
>NW_019525194.1:0-91007 GCF_002814215.2 Seriola lalandi dorsalis | reverse complement strand
CTCAGTTTATGTGTCGTCTTTTGACCCACTTTGTCAGAACACCAAAGGCCGGCTCAGCGATGTCAACATCACAGGCAGCGGGAGAGTCGTTGTCAGACTGAGATGGAAAGAACAAGAGCCAAAACAGTAAAAGCAGGGACGTTTAGTTTGTGAGTGTGTGAGTCCATGTGGTGTTTAACCTCCAAACAAAGACTGTCTCCAGTCGTGCTAGCAGCTCCGTGCTATACTTAGGCACAGCAAACTAATGTCCCCACTCTAACATGTTTACAATGCCAAAAATACTGGTGCTAAGCAGCTATACTGTTTAAGTCTGTTTAGCTTGCTAGCATGCTATGTAATTAATTAGCACCAAATACAAAGCACAGCTGGGGCTGATGGGAATGTCATTAGTTTTAAGCCAGAGTATTGGATATATTTCAGTTTTGACAAGTTCAGATCAGTGTGCTGTCAGATTAGAGAAGCAGCAGGAGCGAGTGATGAGCTGCTGTGAACGGGGTCAGCAGTATTTTAGCCATTAAAAAAAAAAAAAATAGAAAAAAAAAATATCAGTTGAAGTCTTGCTTTATTTTGAATATTTTCATTGCTTCGTCCTTTACTTTGGAACTACAGTTTGTGAGCTGTTGAACTACCATATTCCTACACACAAGCACACAGTTTTACTCTGCAGATCAGCTGTTTGAGTCGCACACAGCTAAGTAGGTGAGCTTGTGCTTAGGAATACAGAAGTTGAACGGTTGTCAAAATGTAGTTCCAAAGGAAAGTGCTTGAAAGAAGTGAAACTAAACTGGCAGTGCGCTGATCTGAAACTACTGCAGGTAATACACGGACCATAGATCAGTACCTCACACAACCCCACGTCAAATAACCCAAACTGTCACTTTAATGGCACTGGATTGAAAGACTGAGCCTGCTATACCCAGTGCCACGTCACTAGTGTGTCTAAAAAACAATTATAAGTGCATTATTGTGACAAATTGTATAAAGGAACTGAGAAGATCTTAGAAGTTTCTAGATATATGCTCTTACTTCACATCAACAAGGCTAATGAATGGCTCTTTAACTCAGGTTCTTTCCCCTTGCCTTGGCTTGGCCTCCCCTGTTTGCCATTTCTGCCCTGCCTGGAGAGATCGCAGCGCAGATCTCCTCTGGATTAGTCAGGAATGCAGCTTCATAATGGGGCTTCAAATGCACTTTTCATTTCCAGAGTGTTCAGTCTCTATCAATAGCAGCCTGCTGTGAACCCAGTGCCTAAAACAAACTAGACGCTTAGACTGGGACTTAACACAGAGGTGGCCTGCTACTGTATGTACACACCCCCACTGAAATAATTTGTTTGTGCTAAAACACACATTTCCTAAACCTTATTCTAACCCGAACCTTAAAACCAAGTGTTAACCCTTAAAAAGCCCTTTAAAGTTGTGAGGACCAGCCAAAATAACACACACACACACACACACACACACACACACACACACACACACACACATAAATAAACTGTATGTCCAATAAATATACAGACAGAATCAGTGCTGTTACATAAGGTACAGTCTATTTAAGCAGATGTCTTGAAAATGAAGTAAAAGCACATTAAAATCTACAGCTATCACATAAATAATCATTTCATTTTGACAGTATAAATATCAACAGCGTGTCACTGTTACACAACAGTTGTCTTTCCTTTAACATATTCTGAGAGTTTTAATTCAACACAGACTCACAAAGTGCAGAAATCTTCTGCTGCACTGCTCTGCGTGAGGCCACACCCCCCGTGACTGATGTCACTGCAGGTGTTCTCTGTCAGTCAGACACAAAACACTCGCTATGACTGAAGTGCTCTACTTGTGAATCAGAGGGTGCATCTCAGTTCCCTTAATTGTGTCCATGTTTCCCTCACTTGCAACATATACAAGGAGGATAAGAGTCATTTTTAGAGAAATGAGATGTCATTTCTCCTGATTATTAGTATTGTTACTTGTAATGGATTATATATGTACTGTCCACATAAAAAGAAACGTGCTCAGTTACCATCACCAGCACAGTGGTGATATTTTTGTCAGTCTCTACATGTTTCCCCATGAAAAACAGTTGACAAATCATGTTTGTGAAACAGCACATTTCAGATCAGTGCAATCAGCCACAGTGTCCGATCACTGAAGCCCCTCCCACACTGGACCAAAGAACCCCACTAACATCTGGTTTTTGTCTTCAGTAGCAAAAGGTGTGATCGGCATTCAGTCCCAGGTCAAATGACTCTACATTACTCAGGGGTAATTATCGACTCCAGTTCCGATTGGCAGAGATGGAAACATGACACCCGGGTGGAGACGCAAAATTTTCGCCCCAGTGCCATAATGCTCCATCAGTAACCTCTGCAACAATCTCAGCCACGAATTCCATCTGTCTCCGTTCAAGCAGCGCTCGAAACATCGCTCAGTCGACATCGAGTTTGAAGAGACTGAAATAAAAGATATAACAAGAGTAGGTCAAAACCTAGTATAGGGCTGGACAGTGTCTGGTCAATGTGCACATAGAAGAGTGTGCTTGTGGTGTGCCCAACCTCGCATCCGCCGGGTAGGTCTGAAAAATCTGTGAATCTAGCGACAAAGGCACTAAGTTGACAACACTGCCTGTAAACGCCCCCCCTGATGATTTAATAGAAACCGTTGGTACCAATTCATTTTGAAAAAGCAACAAACATCAGTCAGTCAGTCAGTCAGCAACAAACATTTGCGTTTAGAGAACTTGCCTCCATGCTGCTTTTTACTTTTTACCAACCTTGTTTTCCAGCTTGTGATGCCGGACATGAGACACCAGAAAAAAGAAAAGAAAGTTAAACTCGTCTACTGGTAATGGGAAAGAAGTCAGTCACATTATAAACAGGTTTTAAAAAACTTGGGCTATTTGCGGTGAAAAAAAGGGTATAATAGATTACAACTAAAGAGCTGTGTTGGACTGTTCCATGAAGGATGGTATCATGTATCCTGACTCATGGCCCCTCAGAGATCCCTCCTCGCTCCTGGCTCGATGAGAAGAAATAAGAGCTTTGGAACGGCCTTCAAGATGAAGGACCGGAACAATTTTTGGGTGAAGCAAGACAACAAGGAACAATCAAATAAGGAAACTGGGATGTCTCCAGTCTGACTGTTGTTCAGACATAATTTTAGTCAAGACAGTATGAACCCAAATGACCTAAATACAAACGTGCAGCAAAGCAAACTTTTAAATTGAGGTTCAGTCCAAAGAAAACTCCCTGAGATCACGTTCAACATGTCGTTTGACAGAATAAGTCACAATATACTGGGCCGATCTCTGCAAGGCATTTGTCAAAAATATTTGTATTCGTCATTCTGTTGTATTTGAGTGTAACGACTGAGGAGACAAAAGTCTTATCTGTGTTTTCTTTCTCTGTGAACAACGAGAGGTATGAGCTGTTCAGTGGTTGCAGTGCTGTTGTTGGGCCGGACGCAAATTACACCAACAAATGAAATTTGGAATTAAAATCGGTTCATTTAAACAGAATCACCACAATCAATGGAATTTGTTTGTGGAGCCGAATTACATTTGCACCGAGTTCAACTTTGGTCAAACGCACAAATTCCAGCCACTGAGCAACTGTAAAGCGTCTTGACAGTGAGTCCAAAATAGAAGTGGGATCGATAAGTGTCAAATAAAGAGTCAATAAGTGGGAAACTCCCAGAGGTTCTGGGACAGGATTGATTTCTGACATTTATGAACAGTTTTTGCTCAAGTTGAGACATTGTCACCTGGAAGGGATGCGTCTTCGCTTCAATCTGCATCTCCCCAGGAGAATTCTCGTTTGCATGTCTTTCCATTTGAATTTGTCTGCAACTGCACCACCTTTAAAATTTGCAGCAGTTTCCTGCAGTTCTCATCTTCAGTGTTTATGACACTGTGGAGTATTTTGGTTCATCTGTGAGTACGTTTGTGTTTCTATAGTCAAAAACAGGTGCTGTTCTGTTTTATTTAGAGAGTAAAAATAGAAAGAAACAGATGCATATACTGTATGAATGTTGTTTTGGTCACTTAGGGCAGTACACGGAGCTGTAAACATAGAACTGACATAAGGTGATAACCTTCATAAAGTTGTTATGGCTAACACTTATATAGCTGCTTATTTACATGTACAGCAGACACAGAGCAACATTCCTCTGTTGTCATCTTTTCCACCTGATTAATCTCAGTCCAATATTCACTTTCCCTTTAGCTCTTTATTGGGCTGTGGAAATATGTGGCCCTTTGAGAGTGGTTACAAAACAGTAAAGCTGCAGGCTAAAACCAAAACAATGAGCTAAAAGACGCTAAAAGGGTCTGTAGATCTGAGAGGAACTGCAGAGCCAGGTGTAGATTCGTTACTGTGAGCAACTGCTGCTCCTACTGAAATGAAATGATTAGTGCAGTTTTTTACAGTGTTGTTAAACACTGTAAACATCAGTGCTCATTGTACACTGACATGTTGAATTCGATATCTTTTGCAGTGTAACATGACTTGTGCTTTCCGGTCAGTCTTTGTTCTCCTGTTGGCTCTGCTGCTCTGAAACCTGTTAGCCTTTGGCCCAGTGAGATAAGAGCCCACAGGTCAGTTTCCATCTAACACCGAAACCTTTTCCTCCTCAAGGCCAAAAGGAAAAAAAAAAAAATTCTGGCAGTGTGAGAAACTACTCCCACCTCCAACAGACTCTCTGTGCTTTTCTTTTGGTTAAGCAAACAAGAACTTGACTTGTAATCCTCTTAGCAAACAACAACAAAGGTTTTCCAGCCTACAAAATAGAAAACTGAAACCGGTTTCTTCATATTGCAAATTAAGTTTTTATTATTGATAAAAAATTTGTGGAACGGAACATTTTTCACTTTTATTGGTTGATTATGAAATATGATTATATGCAATTAGCACACGATTAATGATGTAGACTCGATATCGTATTATATGTGTCCACTAGGATCTTGCAGAAACATCATACCTGCTTTTTCTGCTACTTGCTGTTTTCCTCACTGGTCAGTGCTCTTATTGGCTGGAAAATTTAAATAAAATACTAAAAACGGCATTCACATTAAAAGTATGAAGCCAACTTTTGCCCACACTAGAGAGCTTGAAAGGCTTTTCAATTCAACCGCACTGATGGAAACTTAATTCTCATTTTAGTGTTTGCAACATTTTACAAGTTGGCATAAAATGTAATTGACAAGTGATGTGAAACCCAGACCGAATTTGGCTTGAAGGAACTCTATGCATTGATCAAAGAGTAGTTGTGTGCAAACCAACCAGGCTTTGTTGGAGCATTAACCTGCCCTGCAACAGTAGGAGAGCACTTTGGTCCAAACATGGCTTTGCTCACCATCACACCCCTCATGATGCACACATACACAAAACTCACCCTCCCCTGATTCAGTGGAATAGCTCTGGCAGATTCTCAGTTGAGAGGGTGGTCCGTCCCTATCAGTGTTTGGATTAGCCCCCATTACTCCTCGGCTGAGGCTAATATACAGAGTGAGACGGAGCCGCAGTTTACATGAGCTCATACCTTTCAGCTGATCCAAACCTCGGCCTGCTGGCTCACATGTGAGCAGAGCTCAGGAGGAGGAGGAGGATGAGGAGGGCTGAGGGCAGTGTGTGTGTCACCCACCTCCAACACAGCACACTCCCATTAGAAGAAAGCATCATCAGCAATAATTCAGTCCCAAACTGTAAATTAAATATATCAAAAATCCCCACAAGGCATCATTAGAGGCCAACCTGACCAAATAAGAGGTTATGACATAAACATGCATTGTTCTAATCAATATATAACTTTAACAATGAAGCACAAATTGCAACTTAAACACAAAAAAAGTCAAACAAGGCTGCTACAGAGAGCTCTGTCGTCACTGTGGCCCACTGAGGGCTCAGTAGATTAGATGGGAGTAGATGGGACTCGCCAGCAGCTTTTCTCTCCCCGGTACAAGGTAGACGTGCTTGTCCGTGTGTTAGCATGCTGTACATGCAGGCGCACACTCCCACTGTGCGTAATCACAGGCTAATCTCAGCCGTATCTGTACACCTGTAGTGCTCTGCAGTGATATCGCAGTGTGATAGGGCAGGTGCGATTTCTTCTACCTCCTGCGGACCTCTGGAGTAGCTGCGGTCATTTCCTCATATTGCTCGTAACACCACAGATAAAATCACCAAGTGCAAGACAGGACAGAGAATTGAATAGGTCGCTATAACCACCTGTATAAAATAAAACTGAGTGGACTACAGAGTTTTATAGAGACACATGACAAAATAAACAAATTCCTGAAACTATATCTTGATACTGGGACCCTCATTAAGACACAGCCTCAAGATCAGGCCCCTCACCCATTTGTACACTATGTAATAATAATGAAGTGGGAAATTATTCACATATGATGTGGAAATGCCCTGACCTGATGCACTTTTGTTCTCAAGTTGTACATGTTATCAGATATCCCGGGATTTGTATTCCTAGCACACCCACCGTTTCGCTTCTAAATGATGACTCAGCAATTAATATTACAAAATCCCAGAGAAGACTTTTACTTCTGGGTTTGACCGCCACCAAATACATGTTGTTATTCAAGTGGAAGCCTCCCCCATCAACTTTATTATTAAACATCATTTCTCTATAGCACAGTCCAATGGTGAGAAGACACAACTGACACCTTGTCCAAGGCAAAGTACATGACCCAGACTGTGGAATAATGTCTGACTCTTTCATAATAGTGTTCATGATAAGCCCAAAATATGGTTTTCACTTTTTTTGACATTTTTATTTTATTCTTATTCTTTATACATTTATTTTTCTTTCTTTCTTTATTTATTCATGTATTTTTTTAGGTTGTTTCAGGCCCTTTGTCAGGCAGCTGATGAATACCATGATGTACATGGATAAACAAGAGCAGCATGTCTGTATGTTAAAAGACTCCATGTCTAATAGTACGGATCATTATGTTTGCAAGAGCGGATGTTTTCTGCTGCTGTGTTTGATCCGACCTCCAGCACTGGGAGAAATATAACAATAAAAATTTGATCACAAAAATAAGGTAAGAATGTAAGACCCACCGAAGGCACTTCTGTCCGTTTACATTGTGACAGTGGTGTTGCTTGTTATCACATTAGCACAAACCAGTTGATATCCATTGAACAAGCTTTGTCGGCTTAGTATTCCAGGCTCAGAGAGACCAGATTTGACATATTAGCATGTGTTAGCCTCGTTACACATACGATATTAGCTTTACTTTGGAGTTGTGTTTCTAAAATGAGTTCTGTTTTAGTCTCTATTAACTCCTGAAGGAAACATCTGTTCCTTTAGCTACTAGATACTCCACTATATCCACTAACAAGTTGGTTTCTCTGTTTCTTTAGATATAAGATCTATCATCAACATTAACACTGCAGGCTGTAAAGCCAAAAACAATGAGCTGAAAGATGCTAAATCATTCTGCAGAGCTGAGGTTAACTGCAGAGTTTGTGATTATTCTCTCTTGAGTCTTTCACATTACACATCATCCTTCAGTATAATCAATATAAATATATTGATTTGTGTAGTTAAAAGGACGAATGAATCATTAACTCTATGATCGTCATCAATCATTAAACATGCTGCATTCATTACGTTAAAGGAGCAAACTGTTCATCAGCTTTCTCTTACTTTTGCTTCACATATGTTTTCAGAATACTTGACTACGTGCCCTACATTTGTATCGGCTCTCTGACTGTCCCCCAATAGGATCCATTCCCTAAAGTGGGCCCCGCAGTCATCAGACGGACAGATGTCTCATTTACAAACGCAAATTCTTCAAACATCTGAAAGGAAAACCTGTCAGTCTCCTCTTCACTCAGCCTGATTCATCTTGTTAACTGGCTTTACAAAGAGAGCGGTGACTGTGTGACGGCACAGCAGCTCTTACTGTTCTCCGGTCTTGATGAATGAGTCGGAAAACGAATGATAAATGCCCCGCTTCACCCTTCAAATAGACACCACATGTGCATTCACTTCAATCTGCTCCACTCACGTGAGCCACACACAGGAAGAAAAGTGAGTGTGTGTGTGTGTGTGTGTGTGTGTGTGTGTGTGTGTGTGTGTGTGTGTGTGTTTGAGTGAGTGTGTGTTTGTGTTTCCACGGACACAAAAGAGCCTTTGTCACCCTAAGGCACCACAGGTGAATGACATCATCCGCCCCACTGTGGGACTGCAGTGAGTTGAGATTAGAAGTGTGTGTGTGTTGTTGTGTGTGTGTGTGTGTGTGTGTGTGTGTGTGTGTGTGTGTGTTTGTGTGTGTGTGTGTCTATGTGTGTCATTCACTTTTCCCATGAGAAAAAGACAAAGTCACATCAACTGCCTCCATAAGTGATAAGCTCCCTGATTATAATCACATCGTTTGTTCAAGTAAATTGAAGGACTGAACACATGTACAGTGTTCACAACACAAACATGTGACTTCATACATGTTGCAGCAGCAGGTTGGGTTACACTCTGTAAGTCTAGCTCCAAGCAGAAAAGCACTATTTCCTACTAGCAGCAAGTAAATGTAATGAAAAGTGCAAGCATTGCAGTAATGCATTGTAATACATCATTATTACATATATTAATGTATCACACTATACTAATGTTACCTAATTCATTAACAGCTTTATAATTAAGCAGCTTATAGAACTGTGATTTTCAGCCCAATCTTTTTTTAATAGGAATCCTTTGACCTGATTTAGGCTCATTCAATATCTTGCTGAGAGATTGATACCACTGTTATGTTTATGCATTAAGTATGGAGCTGCAGGTCAGGAAGTGATTTATTTAGCTTAACATTGGCATAAAGATTAAAGCTCCATATTTTCCTCTTCTCCTGTGTTTTATTTGAAGTGTTGATCCATAAGAAGATATATTTGTGGTTTTAAGAATCAAAAATCATCTCAATGTAGTTTTACATCTCCTCTCTCAGGCTTCTCTCTGGAGCTTTAGTAACAACAGGTCAGTGAGCCAATCAGAAGAGAGGAGGCTCTGAGCCTTTCTTCACATGGACATCTACCTTTGTACTATATGGACCTTTCAGGGAAAAATTAGCTTGACTCTGTCCAAAATTTAAAAAAAGGGATAGCAGCCCCATCGATGAAGATATGAATGTGTCACAGCAACAATTAGAACAGACCCATTAGAGGCACAGCAAACCCATGTTACCGCAGTTTTAACTGCCCAATTAGTTCTGCTCTGGTTCATGGGGGGTTTCCTCAGTCAGTGGGGAAAAAGCTAAATGTCAGAACGGACGATCAGGTGGAGGCCACGCTGTGTGGACCGAGTCATCAGCAGCAAGAAGACTTTGTGCAGGAGGCACCAGAACGTGAAGCAAAGCCAACTAATCTTAAACTTTTTGCAAAAACTGTGTGCTGATCCAGGAATTTGTTTTTTTTCATTCTTTTTTTTTTTCATTCGTTTTATAAGATTGGGACTGATCTCAGTGGGAAACTATTTTTCTGAACCAGTTCAAACACAGTTGTGTATGACTAATATACATCTGACAGTTGTACTATTCAAGCGGCATTAATCACTCAAACACGACAGGGGTGCTGGTCAGTATTTACTCAGTTAAACCCCTGCTTCTGTGCTTCCTGTGCATTTGACACCATGACACATGACTTCCACTCTTCAGCTATTGTATCACAGACACACCCACACAAAACACACACATGGCCTTTGTGAGTAAATCTGGATTATTTCTGTAAATATGTGCGGTAACACACAGAAGAGATATGATTATTAGACCAACAAAATAAAAGTGATGGAAGGTCTTCGGTGTTCACAAATAAAAAATGATAAAACAATACAACACAAATTTAATGTAGCCATGTCAGCCTTATTTTTGCCAATGCTAACTACACCGCTGTTGGTGCACAGCATGGATTCTCCATTTTGCCCTTTTTTCCCTATTTCCTGTGGTTTCAAAATTTAATCACCAACCTGAAATACAAAAAGAACAAGACTCAGGTTTATATTATAATAATGTTGCCAAAGTTTCTTTTATAATTATTGCATCTTACATTCAAATACACCCAGCCCACAAGGGGAAGACACCACTAATTAATACAAACCAGATAAAGAATGAAATGTATCTGTTTTTACAAATGATATGACAAAAAGTAAAAGATTAAGAAATAATAAATTACTAATAACAAATGACATATACGTAAACTGTAACCTAAGTCAAAGAAAACATTAATTTAATATTCCATATTGCCTTTTCTGAGGTTTTTAACCATTAATAAACTTAAAGCAGCATTAATTGTGGCTGTTTGTGGCAGCACAAGCTGTAAACACAGCACTAATATGTCATCACCTTATAAAGTTTATAACAGCAAAAAGTTGCCAATTTACACCTCCAACAGACACAGAGCAACGTTTGCATTCATTTGTAGTTTCTGTCCGCACAAACCTAATTATTCACTCTCTTTTTAGCTGTTTTTATCTTTTTACCAACTCCTGATAAAAACACCTGACTCCTTAGCTGCTGAGTGCAAGTGGAGAGGGAACCAAAACAGTAAAGTTAAGAGCCAGAAACAAACCTAATGTTCTGTAGAGTTGACGGAACCTAACAATTTTTTTTTTTTTTTGTTAATATAAAGTATTCACTAGTCCAGTTTGAGCATCACCAGAATATTTTATATATTGTATTTTCATGAAACCATTTCATTAAAACATTGATACCACACGTGCATATGCTCCAGTGATGGCTTTTCCAGCTTTGTCACAGTAATCTGGTTAAGTTTACTTAAGCCGGTGACAGTGTTTACATGCCAAGTGAAATGACTGGTATGTTGCCTTAATCACGTTACAGTGAAAACAGTAGCATGCATTCTAATGCACCGACCCGCGCACTGCACTGTACACTGTGTCTGTGCAGAGGAGGGATGTGTTTCAGTGAAGCTCCTGATGACACCAGCAGCTGTTGCTCTCCTCTCCGGCTCCCTGCAGACTGGAACTCAGCAGGAGTCACGCTGATCCCACATCAAAGGCCGCCCCCGACACACACACTTTAATCTACTGTATAGGATTCTCCAGTGTGACCTCTGCCCAGCCTGCTCTTAAAACCTGTTGTATACATTAGGCCTTTTTTTCAGTCATTGTAATGGCTCTAATCGTCGTGTAAAACCAGACTCGAGTGAACACAGAGGCCTGGATCTACAAAGTAGGCCACATCCCATTAACACAGACAGATTTCAAGTGCAAAATCACTTCGCCCCAGTTCCCTCCTTATTTTTAGGTGCTCAAAATGCTCCTCCACCTGGTCAGGAGATCATATCTTCCATTTAGAGGAGCAAACGTGCATTAGCAGTTTGAAATGTTTAGTCAGTCTCCCTAAAGAGTCCACGCATTCAAATCTTCAACAGGCCTCAACTCAGATCACTTGGTGTGACAAACTGTTGAAGAGATAACAGGCAAAGAGGATTCAAGCAAAGTGGGAGACAAATTAACCTGCAATGGAAGGTTGAACCTTCAAATACAACAGATTAATGGGAGGAAAGCCGCTCACCTCTGGCCTAGACCTGCTGAACTGGCTTTATAGACGGCTTCCAGACCTCAAATTTTTTTGGTTGACAGCTGTGTACAATTCACAGCACATTCACTTCCCACAAGGGAGGACAGCCACCTTTCCTCAGGCAGCACTGACATTCTTTTCAGTGTTTGTGTTCACTACTGTGCACACTCTGCAGAAAGTAACCAGGTTAACAAGTTCTTTCATCCAGTTTTGTTTTACCATTACCTTTCACCTACCTAGCAACCTTGCTATAGGTGGATGTTAAAGGTCCCATATAGTATAAAGGTAGATGTTCATGTCTTTTTTGATTATAAAGCAGGGCTAGAGTCCATATTAATATTGTGAAAGTTTTAATATTGAACCTGGACATTACATGTTAGATCGTTAATAGTGGTTTTAGCAGTTTCTGTCAGTTTTTTGCTTAAAATAGATCTGCCAGATTTAAAATACAGTTTTGGCGTTGAATTGCAAAAGACATAACTTTTTAAAATGCTAATTCTAGCAAAACATACCATTGTGATTCTTTCATTTTAGCATTCCAAAAAATATTTTCTGTCTTTTCTCAGGTATTTAAAGAGATTTGCCATGTTTTTTTTTTGTTTTTTTTTTTGTTCCAACATGGAAAACTAACTGCAGTGGAAAATAACTATTTGTCTCCTGATTAGAAAATGTTTTAAAAGTTGTAGAAAAATGTGTTTAAAGAGTGGAAGACAAAAGAAATAACTATTTAAATGGTCATTTTGCAGAACTTACTGTTATGGTACATGATGCTAACAGACATGCACACCGCGGAGGCGACTTTGTTGTGCAGCAGTAATGACAGCAAACTACACTGACAGCGAGGCCGAGGATTGCACTTTTTAATGTAGGTACTGACTTTCAGCTCAGTTCAGCACCTCGGCGTTGTTAAGGTTGCTAGGTGACAGGAGCCGTGCTTTGCGACACAGACCGTCTGATTTCGGTTCAGCTTCGTCGGACTACGACGGCCACGTAGGGGCCACACCTTCGTAGACCTTGTCCTCTGAGGGATGTGGCCCTGGACTTGGGACACAGCTTTCGGCTATAGCTGGCCCCCCGTCACAGATTATCCTCAGAGCTAAACCCCGAAAAAAGGCTGCTGTCCTCTTCGCTTGAAAAACTCCTGCCTTCGCCAATGGGACACGGTCGCACCCATGAAAATGACAGACACAATAGTTACATCGGCTGAAGTCAAGCTATCAGAGACAATACAATGCTGCTACATTAAGTGGGCAGTAAATTACATGATAAATGCACACAGACATCAGATCCCTTATGGGACATAAAGCTGTTCAGAGATCAGATGTAAGCAGAGATATCGCTTCCACTTCAGTATCGTTCTGATTGATATCTATGTTTAGCTCTTCCTCTTCATAGCAAACACATTATTGGCAGTTTCATACAGGTCAGTAAATGGTGTAGAACAGTAAGCCACACAACACGTGTCGCAGCAGCAGCATGTGTGGGCTGCTTTTGTCTTGATAGATTATCACAGGTGATAAACACAGTTCCTCTGTTTCACCCTCATCCCCTCGCAGACTGTAGCTATTGTACTGTGTCTGCACCCTGAGGTCACAGGGGCCGAGGTGTACCTGCAGCGACGGCAGCAAGACGGGGACAGGGACAACAACGGGTCGTTTGTGAAGTGGCAGACAGCAGAACGATGAGGGGGACGATATGGAGACAGAGACCGGAGGGGAGTCACATCCAGCCTGGTGACAGAGGAGCCACGCGGGACAACTTGTCCATTTATAAACTTTCTTGCTAGATTGTTGCTGTGCTGGCATGTGTGTTAAGCACCCCTTAGGGAGTTTATTGTCCTACAACACCGTCCTAATACAAGTGGAGGGCTCTATTTAAAGAGCAAAGGGGAGTTTTCAGCGTGATGTAACCAGCTTTTCAAACAGACTGCTGTCATTCGAAATGCTAAAATCAGCAGATGAGGTGTGCACGCTCTGTTTGGAGGTGTATTTCTGCTTGTGTCTGTGCTGAGGCAGGGACTCCAAAATAATACAACAACACTTATTTAATGGAGTGAAACTGATGGGGGGTGGGCGGGGGGGTGCTACAAATAGAACTGAAGTCACTGCAAAACCTCTACATCATTTTGTAGAAAAGAGAAGTATAGCTACAGCTTTAAATAAAGACATGATACAAAATGAAGTCATAGCTTTGCAGGAAAAACTTATTTTTAGTAGTAACAGCAGCATTTAGTGATGCTTGCATCAGTATTTCAGTCAACGTGCAACTAATAAAATTGCACAATGACAATGGCGTTTGCGACACAGTAATGACAATGAGGCAATTCATTCAGCGGTGGAGCTGGACAGCTGTCTTGCATAAGGATTAAAGGCAATAAATAAATAAAGCTGTACTTGTAGACATGTAGGATTGTTTGTCCTTGACAGAGGTGTGTGAGTGTCATTCTAGTTCTGACTTGTGTTCTCGTCAAAAACAGTTTGTTTCCGTGTCACACTGTCAGTAATGGTAATTTGATTGGTGCAATATCTGTGTGGGTGGGCAGTAAAAATAGCTCATAATGACCTATGGCAAAGAAGTTTAGTCTTTTACCCGTGTCTGTTGGTTTGTTTGTTTGTTTTTTTGCAGGATTACACAAAAAGTACTGAACTAATTTGCACTGAAATTGCTGGAGGGGTGCATCATGGGACAGAGAAGAACCCCTCAAATTTTGGTGCCGATCCGGATCATTTACAATGAATTAGACTGAAGTCTCGTGTATGTTGTTTAGACATTAGTCTTGGTGGAGGTCTGTGCTCTCTAGTTATTTATTCTTTCATAGCTAAAATCAGCTTTGAAAAGAACTATTAGAATATTTTAATATTAGTATTAGAATATTAGGGAATATTAACACAACAAACAAGCAAAAACGTGGTGGTGAAATTTGGAAAAAGATGACTAGCATGTGCAGATAATTAGGAGAATATCTTCCAAATGAAGGAAACAAAATAAACTTGACATGGTGAACAGATGATCAATTGTGTAACCAAACTCATACTACAAAAAACAAAAAGACCAAAGTTTCAGCAAAACACAATAAAAAAAAAATTACAACAAAATGATTTAATTCACAGCTTGGGTATAAAATAAGAATGTCATGAGTGTTTCCAGACTCAGTATTTCACAGACTGAAAGAGAAAAAAAATGGCTCCACCTGGCAACACAGCCTGAGTGTGGGATGAGAACGGTATGCTCTCTCCTTTCTGCCAGAGTTAATCACCAAACCACAACCACCACTCAGGCAGAAAAACCAGTGAATAACACCAGTGTGACGATATGGAAGGCGCAGGCTTTTGGTATACTCCCTGTGAGTGCTCAACTTTAAGTGAAACCAGTATTTGACTTGACTGTGTTTTGGTGTTTACTCGCTGCAAATAATCCTCCCTGGTGTTACAAACCAGCAACTGTGGGGTGACTCCTAACGTTAGGTAGGATTAAAACACCACTGCTGCAGCAGAGCTCGATGTTAGGTGTTCGAGAAGGTGTTCTGACTTCTAACATGCAGATAACTTGCCTGGTGTTTAAGAAGTGGTGGTGAAAGTAAGTGTCATTTGACAGGCTGCGAAAACGGAGCATCCTGGTGTGAAGACACTCAGAGTAATTGCTGAAGAGCTTCTCACCAGTTACATAACTAAACCCAAGACAGATGAACAGCATGGAAATTGAACTAATCAAAACCTGAGGCTGATTGGCAGACTGTTATAAACAGTAAATGTTTGAGGAACATTTATATAATGACCATGAAAACACAAATCACTGTCTTTGTTGAGACATTCATAACAGTCAGGATGCCGACGTCATTCTTTTTTAAAGCCACATCCACACTTATTTTAGTTTGACATTTATTCCTGGTGAGCACACTACTCCAGAGTTTTGAAATGCCTAAATCAGAGACTTTTGGATACTTGCTGGCCCTGTCTTAGTTTGAAAACTCTAGGGTTTTGGGCAGAAACAGAGACGTTTGGAAACAATGACGCAGACACATACATTTGCTCCCTGATTGGGTTTTAAAGGTCCCATATAGTGAACAGGTAGGTGTCCATGTGTTGTTGGATTATAAAGCAGGTCTAGGTTCTATATTAATACTGTGAAAGTATCAAAGCCTCAGTCCACAGAGAAATGCACACAGCCTGTATTCAGAAGAACGGCTCAGAGCCTCCTCTCTTTTAATTGGCTCACCGACCTGTTGTTACTAAAGCTCCAGAGAGAAGCCTGAGAGAGGAGATGTGAAACTACATTGAGATGGTTTTTGGTTCTTAAAGCCACAAATATATCTTCTTATGGATCAACACTTCAAATAAAACACAGAATTTGTAAAATATGGACCTTTAATAGTCATGGCTCTCAGTGGTGAATACACCATGGATAACAAATTACAAGAACTCTGAGACTGCAGTGAACACAGGCATGAGTTCATTGAACTTCAGTAGCAATTCTCGTGCAGAACACACAATGCCTGATGTCAAAAACTCAATGTAAATACATCCAAGACGGATTTAAGATGGATTAAAATCTGATCTTTCAAACTACACCAGGTGGTTTGTGGTGCATTTTGTCTTGTGTTGAAAAGGTATAAATGTGTCAGTCTCTTCAGAACACATACTGTATGTTTACTTTTCCCATAGTGTAACTATGTCAGTAAGCAGTCTGTGGAAATAGCAACTAAATGTCTGATTTTATCAATACATCCAGTGTCTGTCTCTTCTGTCGTGTTAAAGGCTAAATTTAAACTAAAATTACACTGTGATTAGTTGGTGTTCTTCATCTCATTGCACAACAGAAATAACAGTTCCAGCTATTTCCACACATGCAATCAGTACACCAAGCTCCTCTAGCCCATGTGTTAAGTGTTTATGTTGCTCATGGAGAGTTGTTAGTTAAATCTAGCTAAACTGTTACTGTTTTGACTAAACCTCTTCAGTGCAGAAGTTGTTGTTCTTCTGGTGCATTACCAGCCCCTGGCCAGGAGGAGGGCCAAGCCTGACCCAAGTGTAAATAGAGACTGTGTGCATGTGATATTGTTGCATCACTTTGATAATTGCCAAAACAGAAAAGCAGATCCAAAGATCCAAACTTACAGTATTTTGAAGAAAATACAGCACAAATACACTGTGCAAATGCTTTTGCCAAAATAATTTGGTATGAATTGTATGCTGTACTCCAACCATTCCCTCCTCTGGTATTCCTCTTTGTGTGTCAAACTTTTGTATTGTTCATCTGAGGCAGCCACTTTCATTGCCTCATGAACCTGCCACAGAAGCAGACAGGAGCATCTGTCACCTTGGCAGGCCGGTGGTCCATTAGCTATTTGAGCCAGACGGTCCAGACGAAAAAACACCCGCTGTCGCAGACTGTCGGGGGCAGAAGAGAGGGGAAAGCGAAGGCAGACGTGTGACTGTAGCCACCACACTCCTCCACAAACTTTAATCAAACCTGTCAGAGTAGCTTCTGCTGTTACGCAACACTTACATAAGCATCAGCAAGAAGGGACAGCATGGGGACGCATAGGTTTTGAATTCAAAAATAACTCCCATGAGGACAATTGAAAACCATCTTAGTTACACTGTTATACAAAAACTATACTATAAAATGTCTGTACAGACAGGTTAGACAGTGTTAATAGGTAATGGTTACTGCATGTTTAAGTAGCTACCATCTCATTTTGCCTTGTTTCCAGTCTTTATGCTAAGCTAGGCTGATCATGTTTTGACTCCAATTAATTGTTTCTTAGTCAATGCTCATGCCTGAGTATCAGGTGAAACTTTCATTTATATAGATTTTCTTACCAACGTTTTTCAGTTTGAAAAACTAAATCCCTGAACACACACACACACTGCAGTACATACACATCTTAACGCTCACTGTGCTCCTTGATTACCAGAGCTCTGCAGCTGCTGCTTCTCTGATTTCACCAGTAAACTTCACTGGGGGTCAAAGAGGCGACATCGTCCCAGAGTGGCAGGGGCAAAATAATCCCAGAGCCTCTGCCGAGCTCCTTGATCCTCCGGGCCAGTCAGACAGGAAGTGTTTTAATCAAGGCTTCCTGTACTGCCTTGTTTTGTCTGAGGGAGAAGGGGGGAGAGAGGAAAGACTAATGCATCTAGCAGCTGCTGCAAGAGGTTCGGTGCCTTGGCTGGACAAGAACATTTCAGCGACTTCTGCAAGAAGCAAATTCACGGAGGACAAACTTCTTTCTGTTTCACTACTTAGCAGATAATTGAGATTTGTCCAAATTGCAGAAACCTTTCCAACACAGAGTCCCTCTCCTTTACTGTAATATGGAATCATTTTGAAACGTCTAATGAAATCCTTAGTTCTCGTTTTGTGAAGAATATATTGTCAGGAACCAAAGGATTCTACTTAAGTAGAAAATGTTGGCATTTAATGTTACCTGTGCATTTGATTTTAGTCTGCACTCACACCTCAAAGTTGCACAGCTACATTAATTCATACATCTTCCTGAAATAAGTGATATGTGGTGCTGGAAACTTAAAGGAGCGATAAGCAATATTTTTATAATAACAATATGTCACACGTGAAAGGAGTTGCTCATGGTGATGAACCCACAGAGGATTATCAGCTGATTTTACGGTTCACCTCGGTTTTAAGGAGTTTTATAGCAATGAGTATGATGTAGTGAAAACTTCTGGGGCAAGTTAAAGAGCTTGTTAGATGAATGCTAGCTAGCTTAAGCACTAACTGGACAGGAGCTATTTGTAAGTTTTCTCTGCTGCAGATCATAGTTTCTAACCAGCATTGGTGATTGTCTCTTGACAAAATATACGGTCATCATTGCGTATACAAGACAAGAGGTTATAACACAGCACTATGTCTTCAGGGCAGACTGGAGGCTACAGTGAGTTGATAATGGAAAGTGATGCGATGGGCCGGGGCCTGCTGGTGAGCATGCTAACTTCAAGAGAGAAAAGAGTTAACATTGGTGTTGCTTTCCATCACTGGAGACAGCTCATGGTAAGTAAAGGAATGAAGTTTGATGCTGAACTTACAACATTTCTTCTAAACTGTTAAGTAAACAGGTGTTATTGCTAACTTTGGCTATGTAGCAATAGCAAAACCTACAAATAGCTCCTTTAAGATAAGGGTCTGAGTTGGCTTCAAACCATGTGCTTGTTGGATCATTTAACAGTGTCTGAAACCCCCTAACCCACCACCACACTGACGTCAGAAATGGGAGTTTGCCATACTAGCGGCTCCATGGATGACAGTGTTGATCTGTCAGCCCACTTTGGTCCAGAAAGACATATTGCCATGACGTTTTGTGCAGACATTCATGATTTAACTTATTTCGACTATGATGTCTTCCCACTGGGCCCTCATTGGTTTTCATTTGGTTTGTCTGTGGTTTTTTTCTTCAACATATTACCACAGTTTAACAAGCCCATTATCAGTAATAAACATCTCAACTCATGTGGCAAGACAAACCGAACAAAAGACATATTGTTGACTGAGACATGAGCTCACTAAAAGGCACATTTATCTCCATGAACCGGTTTTCTGACACATGACACTCTGTTTCCTCATAACCTTACAGCGACAGTAAAGGCATGCAGAGGGCCATTGCTTTTATGTATAGCTTTCAGTGAAGTCCAGCTGTACTAGGTAATGCCTATTATTTGTTATAGACTCTATTTGTTATCTACTCGGCTTTCACTTTTAAACCCTAACTATGTCCTAGACCACAATCCAAAGTATAACAAACACTAAATCACTCAAAGAGCAGTTGCAGTAGTCTGTAGTACTCACAGGCCTGTGGTTGCACTGTGGACTTGCAAATGGGATGCATGGTGGACCTGAGGAAAGACTTTTTTCCTGAGTCCAGTTTACCTCAGTTAAGTTCATGTTTCCATACATATCAAGTTCTGTGGTGTGTTGGAGATGTCTATATATTTTTTTTTTTTAAATAATGTAGTGTCCCAGTAGGTGTTTCTTCTTCACAATTAAGTAAGGAGATACTCGGGTTTCAAAGATCCACTGGGATATGCGGGGGTGTATTGTGTTGATTGACAGATCAAGCTATGACGCACACATAGTGGATGCCACATTTCTACCCTGTCGGCTCCACCTTAGCTCCACCCTGTCGCCAAGATATTTAGCACATAGTAAATTAAGACTTTAATTTAACTTTTAACGGTCATGTGCAAAGATTCGTTTATCCTGTTTATCAGCTAAGAATATTTAAGGCACTTCCTTTCTTGTTCTATCCATTTGGAGAAATTTATTCATGCTGTTATTTTTTCCCCATATTGATTAAAGATACAAGAAATATCATATATCTTGCTGCTGACGTTGGTGATCCCCATCCCATCACAGAAGACGAACCCTAATGACTTTGACGATCCCCGGACCTTTCCTCCAAAGTCACCAGCAGATCCAAGTGGTGGTATGAGGTGAAATATCCTAATAATTTAATATCTATAAATTTGTGGTCCACAGATAGTGAACCCTAATGACTTTGGCTTTTACCCTAGTGTCACTGTGTTTTATTGGATAGATAGATGGTACAAACATTCACCAAATTTGTGGTGATTCATGCTAATTATAAAATGTTACCATGTGGATACGCTAAATTATGATGGTGAAGATGGTAAATGTTATCATTATCATTAACATCCATGTCAAGGTAACACTGTATATAGCATCAGCACGTTAGCATTCTTATCAGCATGCTGACATTAGCTGTAAGCTCAAAGCCCTGCTGCGCCTTATCATGGCCTCACAAGACACCAGCATGACTCTCTTGTCTCTGTCAAATACTGATATCAACAGTTACCTTCAGTGTTAGTCTCCCTCCTAAAACACAGCACAGAACATCAAAGTCCAGAGGGAGGAACAGTGAAGCGGTGGTTTAGTCTGAGGACACAGACATTAAAGGACTATTAGGATCAGGACCAGGACCGTGACTGTTCTGATCTCTGAGGGCAAAGAACTGAGACACACTGAGAGTTGTTTATCTTATCTGCTGATATGGAGGTTTTGGCCTTTTTAATGTCTCATCCTCTCTTTGTCTCTCAGTTTTGTTATGTCTTCAGGTCTTTCACATCACTGTGAGTCACAATAAAAAAACCACAATTCATCCTTCTCCTTTTGTCATTCTAGGAAATTTTACCTCACAACACACATGACAGAAGAGCAGCATGAGCATGATTTTTAACACCACCACCACCACCAAGTGTAAATGACCTTTGGAGGGATTTTAATATTCATTTAATAGATGTTTTCTTAAAGCTGTGCAATTACCTGTCCGTTTAGTCACAAATAAGAAAGTTCAAACTCTTAATTTGAAGGTTTAATGTGTCACATGGTACGTGTGTGTCTTCTTAACAAAGGAAAATGAAATGTTTTGTGTTTGTTGAGCACCAGATGCGGGAAAAGTGTTAGTATTTTAACATTTGTAATGATCAATTAACATCCTTTAGCTTTGCTAGCTTGAAGAAATGCTGAACTATGAAGGTGTGTTTAACAGTAGTGCAGTCTTATACACTGCACTACTGAAGAGCACACCTGCAGCATGCCTTTATGTCATTTTAAAGTAAGTATGCAATACCTGTAGGACTCTATCAGAGATTTTCATCATGATAGTCAGAGGTTTATAGCACAAGATGTGCAAGACTTTGTGGTTAAATATTATTAGAAGATTGTACGGTTACAGTGCGATATTCTGTTAGGATATGTTGGGCTCCTTCGGTGTGTTTATGGAGACTTACTGTATATCTACAAATTTTGTTGAATTTAAAGTGATTGACTTGCAACTTTAATTTGAAGGTGTTTACCTCCACATTAAGGCAGCATGTCTAGAAATTATAGCGCTCAGAAAATGTAGAAACTTTAGAGGATCAAATCCAAGACAATGTCAAATTAATTCATTACGGTTCAAATTCTTTGCAGTCAGTAACTAATGACGTCTGTGACCAACAGACATCAGCAGACACTTGGTATTATACCTGAAGCTGGTCTGTCAGACCACAATTCTTACATGTTTTAAAAAACTGTTTTTTTTTTTTTTTAAATTAGTCTGCTCAGCAGCTGAAAGTACTTTAACCTCATAAACAATATTTCATTTCAAATATAATGTGCTGTAAGAGCCAAAACAATTAAAAGGTGTCACTCTCCTGTACTGCACAGTGAACCAATGGGTGATGCCGCTCCTGTTTTTCTTGTCAACTCTTAGCTCTTGCTGACGTATTTGTCTCACCTGTGGGAACTTTCCATTTTATCTTTAAACCTTTATTTATTCAGAGTAGTTTGACTGAGCTGCGTCCTCTCTTGTCCAGGAACGCCCTGATGGTTGGCTGGAAAAAGGAACGTCAAAGTGTGTGATTCAAATGTTTATATCATTACAGCTGATGACCTTCTGGTTTCTGAGAAAAGATCCCACAGCATCAACTGGTCATATTAGCAGAAATCAGCAGAGTAAAAATATCAGACCACCATGACTCTGTTGACACATCACTGACTGTGCTGGTACTGAGTACATGTTGCCTGTTTCTAATGCTGTAGTCACACTGTTACCAGATATAAAAACAAAGGCCATGTGCTAAGTTGAACTGCAAATTACTCTTGTGCCGACCTTATTAATGCCAGTCTGATGCTGCCTTTCACTATTTCAGATCCCTTTTATTGCAGATAGTTAAATTCTATTTCCCATTTTCTTAACATCTGGAATTTTTCCTTTTGCAACAATTTTTCTGAAACATTTCTGAAAGATAATCTGTTTTCTCTTTTGCATTTTCTGTTAATGCAGTTTGAGTGTTGGTAGAGTGTGTACTTTGTTTTAGTTCATGTTAAATCCCTGTCTATTACAGAGACCTATCTGACAGCAAGGGTTCTTCACATTTACCCAGTGGCCTACAGTGTTGAAACCTGTAGCCCTGTGTGCAGGTCACCTTTGTGGTGATAACTCAGTTGTGATTGTTGTTGTTGTTTCCATCACAACAGGAGTTCTGACTTTTCAAAATCAATCAATCAGTCAATCATTTTATTTGAATATCACTTTTCATACAGGTTAGTGCAGTTCAAAGTGCTTCAAAGATGACTGATAAATAGATTTAAAAAGATTTAAAAAGCTTTAAAAAGCTGCTTGCATTGCAGCCACATTTTTATGGGAACAAGAGGGGTAAGGGATTAAAAACAGGATTTTTCTTAAAGCTAAAACTCATCACATATTGTCACAACCTGTTGAGGAGTGACACAATATCTGACCTCACCTCGCCACCGACATATCAGCAATCAATCCTTATCAGTTCAACAATAGACCTGTACGCTCTCCCTCCTTATCCCCACAGCTACAGTACATCTGCCGCTGCTGCAGGACTCAACCACCCTGCTGGGACTGTGGGACTGGGGCATGAAGCTGAAGGGAAAAAAGGGGGTTTCCCATCACTTTTCTCAGGGAGGTTATTCCACAGCGCTGAGGATTAGTTTACAGAGACACAGTCTCACAGATCAGCTGCACCAGTCAATCATTGTTCGATCGCTGGCAGTTAATTCAGGACAAAGGGGAGAAGTGACAGCTTCTGAATAGAGGTTGCAGGAGAAAGTAGAGCAACAGCTTGACTTCAGGGGGAAGATAGAGGACAGTTACAGGACAATAAAACAATCTGATGAAGATGAAGACAGAGAACTTGGCTAATGTTTCAAGGAAAATTTTACTCTATGACAGCCGTGAGGATGCATTATGCAATTCAGGGTTCATTTTCATGACTTTTTTTTCCAATATTTAATCATTTCCATGAGCAGCAATTCTTTCAGAGGTGAAAATGTGACCATCTATCTATAATGTAACTGACAGACATTTTACCATCTTACCACAGTAGACTGATAGACCAGAATGGAAGTAAATGGTATGAGTCCTCATTTTCTCTTCCTCTCCTCACAAAAAACTGTAAACAATAGCATAGCTGAATACAATAGAATGGGGGGGGGGGGGCTATTTAAGGTCCCCCTGGCTCTGGAAGTCCCATTCATTTTTTAGACTATGTTATGTGGCTCACAGATGGAGAATATCTACTGTTTGGATTGGCATGAAAGTCTTGTGATTAAATCATCAGTACAAAAGATTAAGAACTCCATTAAAACTCTACTGAAAATATCTTAACCCTGATAAAAGTCCAAGGTCCAAGGTAGACGTTAACTACAAGTCCTAATGGCGTTTCAATTCATTTCATAAACATCCAATCACCGGGCTTGAAGCATGTTACGTGTTACGCCGCTGATAGCGAGTTGAAGCTAAATATGACAGTGATGAGAAATCTAACAACACAATCTGCAGCTTAAACAAGTTCTTTTTTAAATTCTTGGTCAACACTGTTGCATGTATGAGCTTTAGGATGAGTTTCCTCAGCGGATAAAAAGGTCATGACCGTTTTTGCTATAAATGGCCTATTCCTTGACGACTGAACTATAAGCAAAAGTATTAAAGAAGATATAATGAATATGCAACATGGCATATTGATGCTTCCACAGCTCCAAAACAGTATTCATCAACCTTTATCAGATGTTTCTCTCTATTTGCCTTCTATAACTTTTTCACCTCAGCCCAGTGGAAAAATTTTGTTCCACTTATGCACAAATTGAAAATACCCATACTGATAAAAAAAAGTATATCATACAGGCGGATCAAATGGACCCACAAATCCTGGATATTTTTAAAGTGACTGAGGCTGGACTTTTCTTTAAGTCACATTTCAGATAATCTCACTCATGTTCGGTTTTTCACTTTTCAAGCGTTTTATTTGACCTTTTGACAAATCCCCAAATCTCAGTGTAATTTAACATGTCCTCTCTCATGCTTGCCTCTGGAGCTCTAACAACAAGATGTTTGGTGTTGGTCTCTGAGCCTCTCTGTTGATTAGCTGACTGTGGCCCACTACTGTAGCTTGGTAGAAATCCTAGTATTTCAGAAAAAAAGAAATGTAACTCTCCATATTTTCCTCTTCTCCTGTGTTTTTAGGAAATGTTGAGTGTTGTTGTCCAAGTGAATTTTTGTGCCAAATCTAAACAAATTATCGTGGACACATGGATGTAAGTACGGACTGTCACTGGCGCGGAGGCACGATAAAAGTGAGCAGTATTTTCCAGAGTTAAAGTCACAAAGAAGCCCTGCCACTGCAACACTAACAGCATTTTCCTCGCTGTGTTTATAAGGAATAAATGCACATTACATTTCCAAACCAGGAGCTGAAACATCCAAAATCTCTACATCTCAACATCCGTCCCCTCAGTTCCCCGATGACACAAGCGGTTGCTTGGATGACATAATGCAGGTATTTAGTCAGGATATCTGATGTAATCGAGCCAACTTGGCAAAATTCAAACGGATACAGTTAAGAGTTCTTCATCAGTTTAATGACAGTGACCTCCCCTCTACCCAGAACAACAGCATGGAGTCATTAATAAAGCGTCCAGTGGGGGTAAACTGTTTTCATAGGAGCCTGGAGGACGCTCATAAAACAGGAAAAGGAAAACAGCATTGAGAGGTTGAGATTTTCATTTCTCTGCCTGCAGATTGCCATGTTGTTGTTTTTCATTAAATTTTCATTAGATGAAGTCATGGCTGATGGGTGTTATTATCTTTAACCATTACAAGGTAGTCATTGTTCATTTCCTTCCAGTTGCAGCATGAGAGGATGATTTAGGTTTGGTCTTATTAATGGACAAACACAAATTTACATAATAAGATTGTGGTTTAGTCAGCAGGACGTCAGTTTAAATGTTGAATGGGGTGATGGCTTGATGGTCTTATATTGCAGATGCTGTAGTACAAGGGTCTTGGCATACTTTAATTGAGAAATGAATTCCACTGAAAGCTGCTAATGACATTTTTACAAACCAAACACATGACCAGTTTATAAAATAGATGCAAAATTAGATTTAACTACTAAACAGTGTAAAGCTACTTGACGTTGTGACTTGAACATTGATGTTTAGTAAAGGCGTTTTATAATCCCATGAGCAGTGGCTCATGGAGATGGAACGGCACTTTAAATAAAATAAAATTCACCCGTTCATTTTTTCATTCAGGTTGTAGAGAATTTTAACACTGTGGTATTTAATCTCAGTGTAAGTTTAACTTATTCGACCACCGCTGAGCTCACAACTGAATGCCCCCCCAAGGTGATCAGAGGGCGCTTTAAGGGAAAACACCATGATTTTGTGGTAAAAAATTAACTATGAAAGTCTCCTGGTGTAGATGCCAAGGCAGTTAGCCGTAATGACTGTTGCAGGGGGGCGACTTTCTGTGTTTACTTTGAGTCAGAGAAAAGTGTTGGGAAAGATGAACGTAAAAACCATGTTTATTTTAATAGCTGTAGGAGGTCCTCACAGTTCACCCTGATGGAAATTGTTTGGTGTGCGTCGTCATTTCTTTCTCTACAACAAGGGGCGAGAGTGTTAAGTTGGCAGAGAGACGCAATCGCCATATAGGCCTACCAGAATTTTTATTTTAAGTTGCTGATGTAACCTTATTAAAGGTCCATATAGTATAAAGGTAGATGTCAATGTGTTATTTGATTATAACACAAGGACATTGTGTAGGATTTGCAGGTACCAGGGAGCTGCTATCACTAAGTGGGAAACTCCCAGAGGTTCTGGGTCTAGGATTTATGAAGCAGAGTCATAAAACTCCTTTATATGTACACAGTTTTTGCTCAAGTTGAGACATTGTCAGCTGGAGGGGATGCGTCTTCGCTTCAATCTGCATCTCCCCCAGGAGAATTCTCGTTTGCATGTCTTCCAACTGCACCGCTTTTAAAACTTGCCGTGTGTTGTATTTGAACTTATCGTCAAACTGCATCCTGTTTAAAGGTCTCATATTGTATAAAGGCAGGTCTGAGTTCTAATATTAATACTGTGAAAAATCAAAGCCTCAGTCCACAGAGAAATGCACACAGCCTGTATTCAGAAACTGAGCCTTAAAACCAGCCGTCAGGACTTCTGGAACTGAAGCCTGAGAGAGGAGATGTAAAACTACATTGAGATGGTCTTTGGTTCTTAAAACCACAAATATATCTTCTTGTGCATCAACACTTCAAATAGAATATGGAGCTTTAAATGAAGATTCCTTTGTATATTGTCATGGTGGCTTTGACATTTGAACTTACTGCCCTTTGTCCTTTTTTTGTTCTACGAACAGAAACATATTCTTATAGTTATGAGTTGCACCATTACAGTCATTCTGAGTTGCTTTGCCTCAACTTGTTGCTGCTTTTAAAGGCAGGAAAAGGCCTGAACCTCAGTTACATCAAGGGCAGTTCAACCTCAAATAAACCACATGACAGCTCAGAGTGCTCAGACAGATCTTCAGTGGCAGTTTCAAAGGGAATAAACTGACAACAATAGACAACAGATCAGTCCTTGTCTTCTAGACTTTGGAACAACCTTCCAGAGGAGTTTCTATCAGTTGTCAATCATTTCTTACACTCAATTATCAGAGCAGTAATCGCAGTACAATGAGGGTTAGCCTCCGACATGACCACAGCGTCAAGTCAACACCTGTGACACAGTTAGCAGTTACTGTAGGGTTGTTGTGTTGGATTATATTTGCAGGGTTGACAGGCTTTGATGCATTCAGAGAGACTGATACTGACGTAACAGCATTATGAAAGAACTGTCCAAATTTCAGTGATATATTTCATAATAGTTTGAGGGGATTATTGTAGGAATTCATCTCAAGCCTGAAGTTTCTCCGAACCCCCTCCGCTCTGCATTTTGAACACAACCGTAGGATGCCTCCCTTCCTTTCAAGCTAATCTCTGGCTTTTTATCTTCCTCCTGGTACTTACCTTGTCACCTGCTCTGTCACTTCAGAGAAGCAGAGAAATGAGGCGAGCATGCCGGCAGACAAAGGAGACATTGTTAAAACCTGCCCCAGGAACATCCACTAACACAAAAAAGAGGCCTGCTGGCTGACATCCAGAGAGCCGCGAGTCCACGACGCAACACGATCCAGGTGTGGAGGTACAGTCGGTGCACGTCGGTGATTTCACCTCACCCGGGCTTTGAACTTCTCTGTGATGTCAGACTCCAGAGGATCAGAGGCAAACAAAAGGGAGCTGGTTTGAGTGTCGAACACATCAGTAATAACAGTAACAGTAACCATCGGCTGACTAACTACAACTAATAGTAAAGCTCTTATTGTGACCGATGTGATTTAAAGGTTTGGCGCTGTAGTTGTTTGTTTCACAATCACGTCAACAGAACTTTTTCCTGCGCCTGACTGAACACAGCACTCATTAGCCTGTCATGTCTTCGCCTGCAGTTTTTAAGGCTGGGAAAACAAATCCACCAAATCCCTTTTCTGAGTAAATTGCATCCAGATATAGGTCAAGCAGTCGCAGAAAGAACAAACTGTACAAAACTTATTGGATTAAACTACAATCATTATAGATAAAAAAACACAAAAAAATAAAAAAGATTCTGTGAGAAAGCTGAATAACACAGATCCACAAACATGTATAAGGCTTGAGGAGGAGGATGTGACCTACTGACACTTGTGTCTTTTATAAGCAGATCTAGGGAAGGATACAAAAAGCATTTCTGCTGCAGTGAAGGTTCCCAAGAGCAAAGTGGCCTCCATCATTCTTACATTCATTCAACCAGGACTCTTCTAGAGCTGGACCTGGACTCAGGTGAAAGAGGAGACTAAGAACCTGATGGTGTCTCCAATAAGCTTCAGAAGCTTGTGATTAAATCTTCAGTCACTGCCTAAACCCTAAAACCTTAAACCCTAAAAAGAATCCATTACATCTGTCCCATCAGTCCAAAGGTTAATCCAATAGGCAGGATTCACAGTCCTGGTTGTTCCGAACGTCTTATTGGAACGATGGAAATCACTGTTCCTCCTGGGAACCTTCAAAGCAGCAGAATTTGTGCAGCTTTCCCCAGATCTGTGCCTCCAAACAAGCTGCTGTTTCATGTCGTGTTGGGTTGTATTGTTAGTATTGTTTCAGACTGAAGACAATGGATCTCTATAAACCACTTCTCATCGCAGCTGTGGTTCGCTCTTGTCTTCATGACTTGCAGCCTGTAGCAGCAACATCACATGTCATGAAACCTCTGGATAAAACCGATGAATCAGAAACCGTTGGATGTAAATGGACGAGTTGCCGTGGAGAGACGTCATATGTTATTGGTTTTGAACTAGAAACAGATGATGACTGTCGTCGTAAATATAAACTGATCATATTGAAAAGTGCGCTGATGACAGTGCTGTTATAATCATTTCACATGGACCCACAATACAAGAGTTTATAGAACTGGTGTGACTGATCTGTTTTCATTCAACACACAGACAGTCTGTGTTGAAGTGTTGAAATTGTCCAGACTCATAAAAACTAGAGAGCTGTGTTTGATGACAGACTGAGATTCTTTTGAAAATACAGATGTGATTATTAAAAAAAAAAAAGGCTCAGCAGCATCTGTTCTGTCTACACAAACTACTGACAACATCTTATTCCTCTTTCATTTTTATTTTCCTTTGCCAAAAGGACAAGAACTGATTGCAAGATGTTGTTAACCTCAGCTCTGACACACAAAGATCCCGCACATGGAAGATTATCAGCAGCAGCACACAAGTCTGATTACACAGAGCTAATGAGCTAATGAGCTAATGAGCTAATTAAAACAAAGAGAAGGAAGCCACAGTAGAAGAACCAGTCAGTTTGCTTTGTATATAGACTCATACATGACTTCTGCTCTTCTGTAACATGATGTGCCTTTGTGGTGTTGGACGTTATAGATCCTTGTGTATTGTAGCTTTTTATGAGTGTGATGAGTTGTGTGCTTACAGAAATTGCCGACACATACTGTACAAGTATCTGGGAACAGTGTTTGACTCTCAGCTTCAGTTTGATGGAAACATCGAGTCAGTTGTGAAGAGGGGACAACAGAGAATTCACTTCTCTCCTTTCATGTCTCTGATTCTGTTCTATGTCATTTTTTTTATCAATGATTGACTGAAAGTCTTCTAACTTGCTCATGTATGTATTGGTTTAATCGGTTGTCTGACAGTTAAAGTTAAATTCAGTCATTAATTTATTCATATCCTTTATTTACTGTATGAATTGTAACATAATGTGTTTGTTTCTTGTTTATTTGACTCACTGCTGCTCGATGCTCCTTGTATTGACCCGTATTTGTTGATCTGCTGCCTCTGACATTAACTGAAGTTGGGTAGAATGGCGGTTGTTGGGTTTAATAAAGTCTCAGTCTGACTCGCTGTCTTTAGCTGCTTTGCAGTCGGTGCTACAAAATGATGGAACCAGTCGACACGTTTGTATTTACTGGTCTTTTTGGCTCAGAAACCTTTTAACGTGTTGTCATGTTACATTATGTATTTGCTCCTTGTGGTTTCTTGTTTCTGTTTTATATATTTAGTATGTTTTCTTTGTGTTTTTACTTATTTTATACATTTGATTTACTTGCTTTTATGTATTTGAATGACCTCCGTACAGCTCTAGCTGTGTTTAAATGCGCTTGACTTGACTGAAGTGAAGTTCATCATATCTGATCGCTGCAGTCAGTCATCTTTACGGGACAATGATGATGATTTAATCTTTTTATTCAATTGACGTGAAGCCCTGTAAGTGACGGCAATGCAACATTCAAACAGTCAAACGTCAGGACAACAAGTTATATGAGGTTATATAAATGCAGTCAAACCTGACTCCTTGTTTTCACAGTCTCACAGTCACTATCATCATATTTGCGTGAAAGGCCTTTCAGAAATCAGATATCTTTGCTTGTGGCTGAGCTTTTTGATGTGGCACCACCTTCACTCTGACCTATTGTTTCAGAGGTTGCGAAATTGTTTTGTTGGTGAATCATTGTTTATGTGTTTTGTTCAGAGCTGTCTTCTCGCTTCTGCCTATCACCGCAGGCATGAGGCGTGTTCGTTGGCAAGGATCTGCTGCACTGGCGGCGGCGGGGGCCGTCTCACACGAAGATGTTCTGAAGAGGAAGGGAGGGAGTGAAGGTGTGAGTAATTGAGTTCTGAGGTGACTAATGGCTTGAATAATACGGTGTGTGTCCTGCGGCGGTGGAGAAGGTCCAGGTGGGTTACAGGAGGCTCACACGCAACAGACCGGAGCGGAGCGTTCGACTCTGGCGAGGTCAGACTGATGGAGCGAGGCGTCCGGTGGTTGGCCGCTGCCTTAATCTGCACTAATGTGTCGGGACGTGTTCGCACCGAGCAGCTCTAGAGCAGGTTATTCAAAGCCTGCGGCCATCTCCCTGTCACTTTGCTTCATTAGATCAGATCATTCTCACCTCCTGTGGCAGTGCAGCGACTGCACTTCCTCTTTTATGCAAAGTGTCATATAATTGCGGTCAGTGCACTCACACGTAGCACACCGTGTACACAGTGTACCTGGAAGGGAAGTGTTGTTCCAAATCACTGCACTCACCGGAAATGACGATAGCAACACAGTTGTTGCTCACCTGCAGCAGCTCTCACTCACTCGCTTCAAAATGAACGTTTTACTTTCCTCTGTGCGCCCACCCCATCGGTGGCCCCTCCCCTTCTGCTACGTAGCCAAGATGGTACAACAAACTGTTCATTTTGGAGGCTGTAGTTAGTGGTGGGGTTGTACTGGATTTACATATCCCAACCAATTTATACACATGTGGGGGACAAAATATGAGAAAATGAATAGGACATTGTGCTGTCTAATAGAAGATGAATGCTTACATCTCAAAATGTCTTTAGAATTGGATCAATAACTTTATAACAGACAGAACAAAAACACAACAGGCTTTGCAAAAGTTCATTACTGGTGTGTTTTATTGAATTACAATTCATCACATCGTACAGGTGAAACTAACACACTGCTATAGTCTGAAGTAACTATAGATAACATCACATTGAATGCTGCTGCTAACGTGCGGTAAATGGCAAGACCAGGCTGAGACTTGTATTCATCACTTATTCAGATTTCTGTCACCAAAATATCTGCTTAAAATCTACAGCCTGGCAAACTGAAGAGAACATTGACAGGACATTGTGCCAGAGAAGCTGCTTGTAAATCAGTGTTGAATTTATGTAACTAGACACCAAATCCCTCAAAGGCTCCGTGTGGTGGCGCTACCACATCTAAAGGGCAGACAGTGGTATTTGGAAACCTTTAGAGGGATGATGCCAAAAAAGCAGGTCAAAAAATGATATTTATAACAAACATGAACAAACAGAGAAAAAAAATGAAACCTGGGAAATTCAACAACAAAAACAAAAACACTCTAGCCTCACACCGAGCTGCCGCCTCCTCTCCTCCCTATTGACCCCTGCGTGTCACCTTCTCATACCACCTGCTCAGGTAAATATAGGGGTGAGCTTCACACACACACAAGTACAAGCAGACAGACACAACTGTAAACACCGGATTCTTCTGTCACAATCTATAATAAGCCTGTATCTCCCCACATCCTAACAAAGCCCCGCCCCTCACTACTAAGAGGACCTAATGATGCAACGCTTTGGATTTAGAAACATTTGTAATGTGACTGGAAAACAATGTAATTGTTAAGTTGTAATTACACCTCTCAGTAAAAATGTGATTATATTAGAAACTAATTACACACAATGTTGCGAACTACCAGCCAGGGATGCTGGGCAGGGAGAGGACCTGTCATAACACCCACAACACGTGAGTCAAAACCTACGAGGCCGAGTCCAAGTCAAAACACCCGTGAGACAGAGACAGGTCCAAGTCAAATCACACACACAAGACCAACACAAGTCACAAGTCAAAAGACCCACAGGGCCGAAGCAAGTCAGAGATACAAAGTCTCAAGAAAGAGACGAGACAGAGACAGACTCCAAAGCATCGCTAACAACTGGTTGAAACCAAAACAAGTAGCAGCTCGAGTAATACAGCAGCTGGAAGACATCAGCCAGAGGAAAAGGTGCTCTCACTGCCAGCAGACTGAGATGACCTGCATCGTCTGCAATGCGCATTGAGATCAAAGTCACACTGAAACGTCTGATTACCCCTTTAAAATATCCCTCCATATGTTTTTGTGTATTCCATGTTTGTAATCAGATCCTTCGCTAATGGATGCAAAGAATGTGAAGTGGGTCACTGTAACCTGGCAAAATGAATGCATCAAAAGTAAATGTCTCCACTCAGGAAAATAAAACACGCTGCAGGTCTGACTGATGCAGAGCAGCGACTTCACACCCACCAACCACACACTGAACTGCTGACCAATATGACTGATGTGCTTTGTTTTGCTTCCTCCACACCACTCACACCCAAAACCAAGAAACAGCAACCACATGTTTTTACGAGGCCGGTGGGTCACGGTCCAGCTGCTGAGATCAGCGTGGTTAATGACAGAGGCTGTTCTGTACATATACTCAATCTCAATGAATTTTATGTAGATATAAAATGAAAACACATATGTAAAAATCATGTTTAGAACTATTGAAATTGGAATAATTTTCATTTATTATATAAGCACATAGAGTTTTTATATGTATGTTATTTTAATAAACTTGTATACATAAATTAAATATACTGTATATAATTACCATATTTTTACGGTATACCATGTAAAAATTCATCATACAGATATTTTAATATATATACATATACAAGTTTTACTATGGGTATTTCATATATGTTATGAACTCATTTATGTGATAATAGTATATCCCCTTACAGGTGACATAGATGGCAACATCACTCTTGATACAGTGATGTCATATATTACATTTCTGTGTGGGTTCCTTTCTGAAGAAGAATTACTGCCGCAGTGATCACAACATATACTGATAGGCTTTGAGATGGATATATATTTATATAACATATGTCTATAAGCATATATACATAAACTATTTGTATGAGCTGGACGTAGCCTATATGTCAATATAAGAAATTTCTCCAATTTCTAACAGGGTTTATATATAACTTTTACATTTATGTCTCTATTTTATTTGTATATATATATATATATATTACGTTTGCATATGGGAAATAGTTGCGTGCACATGCACACATAACGTGACTCATCATCACTTTCCTTAAGTTTCATTCCTTTTTTCAACCCCTCAAAACCTGTCTCAGTTAATTACAAACAGTTGCACCTCAGGCGAGATGACTTCCTGCTAAAGTTCAAAAACACTGAAGAAGCCTGGCACCTGCTCACCTGCCCACCTACCTGTGTCTTTCTCATATTTCCAGTAAAACTCAACCCTTTAACACCCTCACCTCTTGACCTCTGACCTTGAGCCTGTGGATCTGTGCAAGCTGCAGCCAGGCAGCCACATCCACAGCCTGCGGGCGAATGCTGAGGTGTTATGAAAACAATCTTAGATAGATAGATAAATAGTGTCAATACACATCTGTGAATAAGTTTAAGGGTATTAAATATTGAGATGTAATTTCTACCAGTTTGTACTCTTCATCGGTCCACGCCCTGCGGAGTGAATTATCACCTACCAGCGGGTGTCATTTCCTGGTGACTTGGCGGAACGACATATACGGCATTACTGATCGAATAAATCACAACCAATTTTGCAGGTGGAGCTGCTTTCTGACACAAGATGTAAGGCGTCACTTTCCACTGAACGCTTTCATGTGCGTCTGAATGACAGGTGGCTGCTATTTTGCATTTGCATTTCAGGCATCTAGCCAGATCTCTCAGCAGGGTTCCCACACCCCTTTTCAAAAGTCTTGAATACTCTGATGCAAAGTGTGAGTTCGAAGAAATGTATAAGACCTGAAGGGATTTTAAAAGTGAAGATGTTTGATTTTTAATCAAATGCAGCTCATAAATTGATCAGTATGCCTCAGCTCTCCTGGCTGTTGTCTGACACAGCATCAGTGGTTTTTAATCAGGCAGAAAGGTTTACTCACACTGACACAGGTCTTCACAGGGCCCTTTGGTTGGTAGCTACAGAGACCTGATTTTGGACCCAAATGTGGGTCTAAACTGAGTCTAACTGGGTTAAATAGAGTCATTGTATTGTATGTGTTTCATATCAAAGTGGATTTGCCTACGAGCTCCGAGCATGTGTTAATCAAAATATCGTATTTTGATATAAGATGTAGAGTCTGTTTAGGCCAGTTTTGGATCGAGTCTAATTATACCGAGGACTATTTTGATGGGTTCTGACTGTGGCTGGGTGTATTTATATTAGGTTTGCGCAGGCTTTCCACAGGTCAGGATCTCTTGAGACTTGTATCAAGCAGTCCTCATAAATGAAACCATCATTTCCTGACATTATGAGGAGATTTCTCATTCTACACTATCTGCCCATGGAACAAGCAAATGGTTAAAGCAAGGGAAAGATTGTGGCCAATAAACTATAGTTAAGGTGTGGTTGGGGTGGGGCTCCAGCTCAGTTCCAGCCAGTGTTGCTTTTTTAATATTTAACCAAGACCACACTCTGCCCCTAACTTAAAGGTCCTATATAGTACAAAGGTAGATGTCCATGTCTATTTTATTATAAAGCAGGTCTAGCTTCTATATTAATACTGTGAAAGTATCAAAGCCTCAGTCCACAGAGAAATGCACACAGCCTGTATTCAGAAACTGAGCCTTAAAACCAGCCGTCAGGACTTCTGGAGCTGAAGCCTGAGAGAGAAGATGTAAAACTACATTGAGATGGTTTGAGAAATCTTCTTATGCATCAATTCTTCAAATAAAATATGGAGCTTGAAATGAAGATTTCCTGTATCCCTGTATCATCATGGTGGCTGGTCAGGACTTCTCGAGCTTTGTGATGTCACAACTATACAGTCACTGTCCTCAGCCATGCCCCAAGCCCCGCCTACCTGGACCCACCATCCAACCTTGCAGGATTTGGTTTCTCTCAGTGTTAACCTGAAATCTGCTATATTTTATTGGATCACTCAGAAAAGTCAGCCAATCAGAAGAGATGCTCAGAGCCTCCTCTCTTCTGATTGGCTCACTGACCTGTTGTTACTAGAGCTCCAGAGAGAAGCCTGAGAGAGGAGATGTAAAACTACATTGAGATGGTTTTTGGTTCTTAAAACCACAAATATATCTTCTTATGGAACAACACTTCAAATAAAACACAGAAGAAGAGGAAAATATGGAGCTTTAATCAACTGTTTTGAGTGACCGGACCTAAAAATGAAAATTGTTCAGCATATTTAATTTTGCAGTATATATTTTTGCTATTACATGATATTTATGCTTGCCTTTAAAGTGGGATTACATTTCCTACTCTCGTGTCTTTTTGAACATCATTTTTTTCGAGGCAGAGCTGTGTCATTAAAATACCTGAAACATTAGCTAGTGGTGTTATTATATCCTGAAAAGCACACCACACAACATCAAACACTGCATGTTCTCACAGGTGTAGTGTTTTTTTCTCTTCTGCAAATAAAATCAAGGATGTGCCCGGCTCACCACACCGCATACCTTCAGCTGCAGCGATTATACTGATACTTCGTACTTTGACAACATTTGCAAATACTTTCGAATTAAGGCATTAACTTCCTATCTGCCGAGTGTAAACTGTGTTACATCACTAATCTGCTGGCAATCTAACATAATGAACCTGAAGCAGCTCAGGGAGAAAAGAGGGAGTGATTCAGAGAGCGTAAGGACACAGGGGATTAGTTCTGCTGCTGTGGGGCCTTCGGAGATCTCAGGTTTGATGGAGGATCTGTGGTCGACAGGGAGGAGAGCACATAGTGTGACTGATAGGACACTGGCTGGCTTTGATGTCAGAGAGCGGAGCAACCATCTGGAAATAGATCACCGACTTTATGTAACTCTCTCTTACCTCATTTAACCTTTACAGGGATGTAGAGCAGGGAGTAGTTTAAATACCTCTCTGATCTTTGTCCCAGATGTTTTACGACCTCTAATGCAATGTTCTGAATGGTCTTATAAAGTAATACAACATTAATCTTTCAGGTAAATTTACGTAAAACTGCGAACAGAGAGGTTCAAAGAGCCCTACGTTAATGGAAAATCATCAATATGACATTTTAAGTGCGTTTCAAGAGAAATCTTGTGATGTCCATAGGCATATTATTCTTAATAATGCTGCATGTTTATGGCCAGATGTGGGGAAAACAATCAACCTCTGAGTGTTTGAGTTACAAAAACAGGAAATAATAATCAGAATCAGCTGTTCTGCCCTCTGATTTAAGTCAGAAGAAAAAGGTTGATGCACATTGCTTTAATGCTTTAATATATTATCCAGATAAAAGGTTTGCACTGAACTCTTGAGGAACTTTTATTTTTGATACATTGCAAGAGACACGCTGTGCATTGTGGGATAGGGAACCCTCAGTAGTAAACAAGCAGTGTTTGAAGCACAGATGTGAAGCGCAGGGTGAGAGCTTCTCCTGTGTCGTACACTTTTTTCTCACGCCCTCGAAAGCAACGGCTTTTCACTCCTGAGTTTTCACCTGTCACGCACAAAGATTGTCAATAGAGGAGTTCGCTCTCCGGCTCCTGACAATCGAGTTTGGCCGCCTGCTGAGCGAGCTTAAAGTGATAGTTCAGGTTATTTGACGTGGGATTGTGTGAGGGATTTATCCATAGTCAGTGAATTACCTGCAGCAGATTGAGATCAGAGCGCTGCCAGTTTAGAGAAGCAACATGAGCACCGGCACAGAAGCTGAGTGATGAGCTGCTGTGGACGGGGGTCAGCGGAAAAACATGTTTTAGCCATTTAAAAACATGCCCATAGAAAAAGACTAATAGCAGTTAAAGTGCTTTATTTTGAATGTTTTCAACACTTTATCTGCCATCAAACAGCCCTTTACTTTGGAACATTTATGGAGTAAGTAATATTGTAATATAGTGCGTGTTGTAGGTACACTTGTGCGTAGGAATACAGAAGTTCAACAGTTCACACACTGTAGTTCCAAAGGAAGGAACTATTGGCCACGCATTTGGCTGGACCTGCCAGAGTTAGTGAGTAAGTGAGTTAGTGAGTGATGAAGTTACACCATTGGTTGGTCGGGACCACTTTTCTTTTCTTTTTTTTTTTTTTAAAGTGACAAATCAAAACTTTTTGGACAAACCTGTGGCTACTTTGAGTGGCAAAGAAGTAGAGCAGCAGTTTGTTAGACAGACAGGTTGTGCGCTGTGTAAGAGACAAAATAAGAAATATATTCTGTCTCATATAGTCACTGAATATATAGAGCATATAATATACACTTTGCTTTTAATGTGCTTATGAAATCAGGATTTTAACAGCAGAGCAGCAGCTCGGAAGCGACTGCTGGTTAACATGTAGTCTTAACGGGCCGTGTTTCCCTCACCATTTCAAACTTGTTCCATTGTCATGACAACAGAAAGAGAAAAACATGAAAATGAGAAGAGCTTTGTTGGGAATTCGCCTGTATTAAAATACAGTATATGTAAGCACAGAGAGGAGGAGAGAGGAGAACAGATGAAGGGCTGAAACCAGTTGACAGTAGACTGAATGCAAATACGACACAATGACATCATGAATATGCTGATTGGTGTATTACATCATCTAGCAGTATTTAGCTACTTTTCCAGCAGCTGTATCTACCTTCCATTGAAAGTAGTTATTTACAGTGGTTCCCCAGCAGTTTTCAACTCTTCAGTTTCACACAATGATGATACACGGTCCAGACATGTACAGGGCTCTGGCCTAGTCTTTTTTATACATACAAGGAATTTGACTCTGTTTTGCAGAAGCACCCAATGCACATACACACAGAGCCAAGAACAAATGTTCAGACCTTCCTCTAGTTCCTAAAACCGGATAGACTTCTAAGTTCAAAAGATTTCTCATTGTCTTTTATTGTATAGTCTCGTGTGTTTCATGAACACCTGTAAAGCCTGTTTTATACAAATCCAGAATAAGGAGTTATTGTCGTTCACTGTTCTGAGTCAAGCCTTTTGCATTCAGACTTACAGGTTCTTAATCCGTGTCCACACAGAGAAGCAAAGCGCACTTTAAGCAGACAGGCCGTGGCTGGAGATCAGAGCCACATGGGATTACAGCACAGTGATGTTCCCCTGGTTCACTGCTGCTGCTCTTCTGTCTGACAAGAACAAAGTCCTGTACTGCTGAAGGCTGGTGGAAAGACGGGGGGGGGGCCACATTTTCTCCCGTTTTTTATTTTCCAGGTCTTTATTTGCTAACGTGATCTGTGGGTTTTTGTACAGTGAACAGTGGAATAGCTGCAGCTGCATCATATTTGATATTTCCTAAAAACAAACGTATGAACGAAATGAAGCTCAGAGTCATTTCAGTAAAAAGGATTCTGTTAACTTCCCCTGCAGCAATGAGAAAAAAGAAGATAAGAAAGTTTCAGAAAGTGTCAAAGTAACAAGAACAATGTACAACCTGCAGGATTTGACTGGATATGGGTCATGTCTCCTCTCTGTCCTCCTTCCCTGAACTTCCAACACCAGTTTGGACAACTGGCAAACACGGGCTGAGGGATCATGCAGACAGTCCAGCTCATAATTCTGATAATCAGCTCCTGTTTGCTTCCACGTCTCAGCATTTTCTTTAGGGGTGGGGGGGCAGGGGGGGACCACACAGCTTGGAGAAAACATCACTGGGGGTTACAGTCATACAGACTTCCTCCTGGGTCGAGGCGCTCAGATATGGATCTGTGTGGTCTTGAGGGAGGCAGGACATCCTGTCCACATCTATAAATCCAACTCCAGGTTCCCCCTCTACCTCTCTATGTTTTGTCTGTGGGGTTATATTTCTAAAAGCCTGACAGATGACACATTTTGCGCTCGTAAATGCGAAACTCCCTTACTTCCTGTCTTCCTTAAGGTGGAATAACTTTTATTTCTTCTTTCTTGTTCCTTCTTTAGTCTTGACTGGATTGCTGCTATGAGTCTGACCTTTCCCCTCTTTCATGCATTTCAGTGATGTAATAATTTAGACTTTTTACACAGCTGCATTCAGAGTACATTACATAAGCTAAAAGCCTGAAATCTAAATGTAAACCTTACAAACCTGTTATTTTTAGAGTCTGCCCAGAGGAAAGGATTCGATGAGAGGAACTGCTATCGAAGGATGAAATCACGATGTAAACTGTCGGAAGAATGAGAGTGAGAGTTGTATAAGATAAGCACTTCTCGCCGAAACAGTGTTGTAGCTTTGTGTGCACAGATGTAACGTGCACAATGTTCTCTGAGGGCCGCACAAAAGGTCTTGATGCTGTGGTGAAAGGTGTGTTCTCATCTGGATGCCGTGAGCGGACAGGCCGCTCCCGCCGAGGCGCAGCTGCACGCTGCCTCTGCAACCTGTGATTAGTCTCTCAGCCAAGTTTGATTAGGTCATCTGATTATTTAATACAATTATGTAATGGTAGAAGAGCAGCGTGGTGTGAAGAGAGGATCAAATAAGTAAGATTTCCATACAGATCAGTGATTGTACTGTTTGTTATTTTGCTTTGACAGATGTAACTGTTACTGATTTTAACTCTAAATCATTGTGATTTCAGTCTGGAAATGTGTTTATTTACTCTCTTGAGGAGGTGAAATTGAAGAAAACGCTCGTGTCTGTGCGTTAAGACCGGAGGAGTCACTGATATGTTTAGCCCAGCAAAGAACTTTAGAGATATCAGGTGGTTTTTAATGCTAAGCTAAGTCAATCACTCCTGGCTCTGGTCCTGCATAGTCACTGTAAAACATGAGAGTGGTCTGAATCAAGTCAATTCTTGACTCGAATCCTTAAAGGCAAAACTGAGGCTACGTCCACACTTCTACGTTTTAGTTTTAAAACGCATCACTTTTTCCACGTTTACGCCTGGCGTCCACACGCATCACGACCCGTGTTTGAGACTTTTGGAAACGCTGCTGACCACGTTTTCATTTGAAAACTCGGGGGTTGTGTTGTCGTCTGGAAACCCTTTGGAAACGATGATGTAGACACCCACGACCGATCTCTGATTGGGTCTCATCAGCCGAAGTGTAAAAGTGTGACTGACCTTGTTGTTTTTGCTAGGACCAACCATCTACAGAGTAGACAATCTGCCTCCTGTTTACACCAGCATGCACCTTCCCAGTGTATGTGAATGGTAGGGTTGCCACCCAGGATTTTTCTCTTTTTGGACACAAATGGTTCTGGTCGTCCTAACCACAGCGGCCCAGGATTAATCCAACCTGCGGCCCCTTGCTGCATGTCATCCCCTCTCTCTCCCCCTGAATTTCCTGTCTCTCTTTCACTGTAACTGTCAAAATAAAGGCAAAAATTTTAATAAAAAACATTGACAGAGGCTGTAAACAAGACAAGAGTTTACATGATTACCTAACCCGTGGATCCCATAGTTGCCAAAGAAAAATCTGAGCGGTCAAAAAATGATTACAGGATAGGAAAGCCCAAGTGAATTACTGGATGATTTAACCTTTAAAAAATGTTGAAATGAAACAATGAGAAAACTGAAATCTTTGGTAAAAGAATATAAACGCTGTTCTTTTCTTTGGTGAGTGCAATGTTATATTATAGAGAAGAACAGCAGCCAAAACTACAAAAATAAGGATTTGTTTCTGTAGAAGTGTTAGCACAGCTAATCTAAAAGCTACAGGCTCAGAAGTATTCACCAACTCTTAACCTTTTGTACTCGGTTATAAAAAGTCATTTCCCCCTGGACCTTGCAGACTTTGCCAGTTTTAATAATCCGTATAAGGTCATGTGTTTTTTTTTTTTATCACACAAACTCTGGTCCTTTTCCACAGCGATAAGAATCCTCCGCCGCTGCACAATGAGAGAACACGCGAGCTAATGCACCGCTCTCCGAGTCCCCCCTGATTGGCTCATTTGCTCCATCTGTCATAAGCTGTTTCTAAACCATAACCATTATCTGAGAATGTTGCTGCTTTAATCCCCATTAGACCCATGAAGGAATATTTATGGAAATCATACTGGAAGCGGTCCTGAGCCAGAAAATTGCCGGAGTGTCTCACATGGAAAATTACCTGTGGCTCCTGATGTAGACATGGAAAATTGCAGGACCATTTATGGCTTGTGGTCCAGTGAGAACGGGGCGACTAGGCACCAAACTCCCGGTGCAGTCTCTGATAATCCCAGATTCTCAGGTTTCCTCCGACTCAGCCAGCTTTGTTTTCTCAGCTAATCTTTTTTTTTTTTTTTTTTTTTTTTTTTAACATTCGGAGGCTTGGACAGGGACGAGAACGCACGAAACAATCCGGTGACAGATTTTAAAAACAAAGCACTCATACCTGACGGAGTAAGTCAGTGTGGTGAGGCAAGCGAGGAGGAGCGCCAGCTGCTATTTTAGACCTTGCCTGATGTGTTTGTGAATGTATGATATGTGGAGCAGATTCCTGCTTGATAGCTCTCGTGACAAGGAGAAAAACTCAATCAAAGCGGAGGCATTCCTCCCAAACTGGACCTGCGTGCTCTCACTCACAGTAATATGGAAAAATGCATCTTACAGTGTTTGATAACTATCTTTTTTGTGAGTTATTACACCACTCTTGGCCGGCCGTGTGCCCTTAAAGCACTTCTGCCGCGCTTTACCTCAGCCAATGTCAGCATATAAAGAGCGAATACTCACTCCCACAGACTCACAGCACAAGAAAGAAAGTTTGGCATCGCTGACGTCCAAGTAAAACTACCATTAGCTCAGAGTGAGAGGTCACTGTCTCATTCCTCCAAAGCCCTGGGCCTCCTCCAGAGGAAATGAAAGGGAGCTTGAATCTCCCCCGAACACAAAAAGCAATATTGGAGGATGAAAACCGTTTCACTGAACATCACACACACTTGTTGACATTGCTGTGTATTTTCTTTCAACTGGAACACCAGCTTACAGAGACGTCTCCGGTCCATCCTGAGCATCAGTATCCAGGCACATTTTAATGTTTCATCAGGTGAAAACCAGCTTCAATCTGTGAAGATTCATTCACGCAGGATTGCATAAGCGTGCAATTCTCAACACTGCGTAGTTCAGTATAGGCTTACTATAAATGTAGATGTAAAAAGGTTCTGTGTGCACTGCTCACCTCCACATATTCATGAACCTCAATGTTAACACATGGTTTACAACATGGTCGACCAATGTAGCTCAAACTTCATGTGATAAATGTGGTCCTTGTCTTCTTAGGCCCTGTTCAGACCTGGTATTAACATCCGATCACAAGCGGTCAGCTCTAAGTTCAGGTGTGAACGTACCCAAGACGCATCGAGGACTCATTTGAGATCCGATCACTCAGACCACATTCAGAGGAGGTCTGGAAACACATGAGGCCACATCCTTTCAGCAGAGTGAACGTGAATGTGTCCTGGACCACACTGAAGGACCGACTACTCCACTGATGCCCCCCCCCTCCGTGCCCCGCTCGCTCTCTCTCTACATCAACACATACCTGTTTATTTGCATATAAAGCAGGAAGTGAGATGCGATCGCAAGTGGTCACTGGAGACGCATGTGGAGACTCGTTTTTAAAGTCAGGCGTGAGCTGACACACTCAGAGCTGAGGACGCATGTTTAATGCAGGTCTGAACATCTTCCTCCTCAGGCTCCCTCTCGCATCATCATCCTCACTCTGTCTCTCTTCCTCTTACTGCAACGTTTCCTTTTTGTTGAAATTCAAACTGAAACTCAGCCGTTGCCTTTTTTAGAGTGCTTACGCCTGAGACCCAGTTTCTCCTTACTCATAATAATGATTTAATGAGAACGAGTTTCATAACCAACCAGATGCACCCAGTGATATTCTCTATGGGAAAACTGTGTAGGACTTTTATGTCAGACGTGGCCTGATACTACAACCCTGCCCACTTGATTGTCAATCATTTTATTGTACTTCGTAAGACTGTTGTTCATGAGATAAAGACTGTTCAAAGTAGCCTCTGGGTTATGTCAGTTCAAGACAAGCTCCTGCTGTTGCAAACCAGCCGTGCTTTTATGCAGAACGTCCCTGCGGGGAAATATTTCCATCACCCTTTTAAAATAGATGAATATTTTAGTGAGCCAATAATTGTTGTTCAAGGTTTTTTTTCTTTCCCACCCTCACACGTCATCTCCTGAGGCGAAAGAGATCTGTGAGAGACAAGGTGATATTTATCTATCGGCAGAAACACGCCGGGGCCGACAGCTGCTCTCAGAAGCGAGAGGGTGATGACTGAAGCTGCTCCTGGATCTGTCAGGACCAGCGGAGGAGGAGAGTGTTTTGACATAAACACGTCCAGTCCAGGTTTTGATAGAGAAGTTGCTGTGAACCTGTTTGACCCGCAGTCGTCTGAGGTCGCCTCCAAGCGCCACTTCGCTGGTCAGATTAAGTCGTGTGCTTATTGTCTCGCAGGTGGTGGGTGTGGTCTCATCTCCGGGGGGGGGGGGGGTTTCCAGTACCTTCCTAACATCTGAACCGGCAGTAATGAAAGAGATGTTGTTGCTTTAGAGGAAACAGACAGGCCACACTACTTGTAAGGCTTTGTTTATGCGCATGTTAATCTCACAGACAATCTCTATATTATCTCCGCTGAGTGCGGGGCTGCGTTGACCTTTTCGCCATGCATAAGCCGTGAGCGAGTTAATTCATCGCCCCCCCACATGGTCCGCCAGCACTGATGACAGTGGGCCTTCAACGGGCTGCATTGTCCTGTCATGTACACGTGTTCCTCCTGTTGTTTTACCAGACCAGTCTTTGTCCACAGTCTTTTTTTTTTTTGTTGACGAGTTCCTTCAGGTTTAGACTGGCCTATACGTCCCAGCAGAGTTTGTGAGCTCCTTCCACATCCTCAGTACTGGATGAAGCCGGATTAATATTGACTGTGTGTGATTTTAGAGAACTAGTCAGCATTTGGGTGTCTAAGCAGCCAGTAACAGGGTCTGCTGACTACAGCCTGGCTCTATCACACAGCTCTATAATCCTCACTGCTTAACGTGTATCTTGTTTGCTTAAGATATGGCATCAATCTCTTGCTCTATTTCCCACAATGTGGAATGATTCCTTTAATCAACAGTGACAACATCAATGTGAATGTGACAGGGTTAGCACAACAGCTGATCTGATTGTACTTAAAACAACTTTTATTTATAAAACACTTATTTATTGCTTACCATCAGGATAAAGAGGTCAGAACTCCAGCAGCACTTGAAGTAAACAGAAGAACTTTATTAGACCAAAGCGCGTCACCTTCTGGCATTCATCAAGGGTCATGGTCTTCAAGGCAAAATGCCAGTGGTTCAATGAAGTTCTTCTGTATACTTCAAGTGCTGCTGGAGTTTTGACCTCTTTAGACTTTTTCCTTTCTCCATACGCCTTGGAAGGAGGTGAAGTTGTGCCAGTTGTGCTTTTACCATAATAAAGTATGGTTTACTAAACTTTTTTTTTTTTTCTTATGGAAAATGCCTCTAATGGCCTTATTGTGTTTCAGGCCAGTTGGGGACAGTGAAACAAGCTTGACTTATTAACTTATCCCCTTGCTGATGTGACTAATGTGTGTGCAAACATTTGCCAGTTTACACATTCAGAGCAACAATAGCATTCCTTTGAGGTCATGTTTCTGTCCATCTGATGAATTTTAGTCCAATACAGTTGCTAACTGGGAACAACTGTGGGGAAAAATGTGATAATCACATTAGAAAAGACAAAGCTAAAGAATTGTGAAAAAATGGTAAATTCCTTCAGTACATACAACAGCGTCTGACAATGACTTACAGCCACCATAGGATCTATATTAGTCCCAGATGACTCCTGACACATTCTGCCATCTCAGCTCCTTGTCACATTAGTGAATGTCCAGTATCAGGCGTCACTTCCACATTGTACTTATGGTAATAGGGAAACTGGGTGTCTGAGTCAGAGCAGTCAGAGAAGTTTCTGTTTCCCTGAGTTCATCTTATCCTTCAGGGTTGAGGTCAGATCTAAGCCATCAGGGTGTGTTTGTGGAATTTTTTAGCTGAGGTGATCTGGAGTGTCAGAGGATGCGACAGTGACGTATCACTGACAGAGGGCTTAGCTGTCTGCGTCTGTCAATAATCTGGCCCACAGCTCTTTCGCTAGCACAGCTGAGCTGCCGAGAGAAGTTTGCGGTACACTGCAGGGAGGTTCCTGATGGCCCTGTTGTGTTTCGGCTGCTTCTCGGCTAGGTTGTTTTGCTGTTACGGCTGCTGGTTTAAAGCTGCATGTGTTTGTTACATAACCTGTAACATCTCCAAAAGAGCCGTATTGTTACGTAGCAGCAGCTTGTGTGTGGCATCGTAAAATCAACCGCAGTCGCTGCGTTTGCTTACTCACCAAAAACTTTGATTCACCAGATGAAACCGACACTCAGATAAACAACAGAGTTTTTGATTGTTATGGATGACAGGCAAACAAAAACAGGTACATTCGCTTTAACAGGGGTAAACAAAGGGACAAAGAGAGGTTAGGCCCGAGGTTGAGATACGCCCTTTTTTTTGCCAATTGGTTGTTGGATGCTGTTCTTTAAATATCTCTTTAATCCTGTGATTTTGTGTTTCAGACACGATACTACGCAACTCAGCACCTCCCTGTCACCACCTTTGCTATAAGAGATTCAATATTTTTTTCAATTAGAATTAACCTTGAATGCACAAAAAGCACATTTATGGCATTTGGTTTTATTTTCATTGAAATGCTTTTCTTTTGCAGCTTGGAAACATCTTGTTCGAGCCACATTTTTAACTGTTTTAGATAATGGTTATCCCCTGTACGTAGGCTTGACCTGTGTGTCATTCATCTATGTCTTCTATTTTGAATGTTGTTACAAGAACTCATGACTCTAATTTATACAAGTTAACTTGATGGACTTTAGAGATGTCTTCTGTAAACTTCCTGTTTACCCTCCTGAAATGCTTCTCCTGTTTATAACAGCTATCAGACCTGATCATCTAGATCTTCAGTGTCCCTAGAGTCTGCTCACATCTTGGTTAAACAGCACCCTGGACTACCTTCATATCAGACATTCAAACATGACTTTCGAAAAATGTTTCAGAGGGAATTTAATTGTTCTAAACAGACAAGTTTTATTTCTCTCATGTGTCTCTGGTCTTGCTTTGTTGTGCTTCATGTGACTGTTGTAATTTAATGATCTTTGTATGTGATACTTATCTTACTTTGCTATTTTGGCCAGGTCTCTCTGGCAAAAGAGATAATGTATCTCAAGAGACTTTTTTGGTTAAATAAAGGTTAATTGAATAGATAGAAATAGATTATTTTTGCACCAATTGGATTTACTCCACCACCACCACTGCCATCGCCTATGGGCGTATAGTTAAAAGGATAATTCTGGTTTATCATAACTTGGATCTTGACATTTTAGCCATTATTGGCTGTAGTAGGCAGTTGACAGAGGAAATATGGGGAGCAGAAGCTTACAGTATACTCTACAGTATCTGCATATGGCTATAAACTCTATACTGTTTAAGGTTAGGAAAAGATTAGGGTTAAGGCTTTTGGTTAATTGTAGGTCTGTGATGGGACACAAACTCAGACATGCTACATGCCCATGTTGATTTTGAGGTATGGACTCGACCTTCATGGATGTAGTATTTCCAGTTAATGGGCTTAATTATAGGGTATCATACTATAATAGCACTTGGCTATCAGAAGGCTCCAACTTTGAGTTTTGGCACCATTTCAAAAAATAACACGGTCAATCTATCAGTTTACAGACCAGCGTCTTGGTTCATCTTTGACCTACTTGTAGCGATGCGCATATTTTTCCAATGCAAAGAGGAATAGCCATTATTTAGTGTGGCCTACTTTCAGTTTGACCTCCAAATAAAATAGTAGCTAATCTAGCTAAAATGTTAGCTTATCTGCTCCTGTTTGTTGCTAAGCTGGACATACAGTATTTTCACTGACATTGCCATGTTTTGAGATGTTAGCCATTACTCTGAAAACATTGATGGATTATTTGCAACATTCCAGGTGCGCTCACTTTTCGGAGGATACAACTTTAATGTCAGCAAAAATGACACCCAAAACTTTATAAAAAGCTATATATTCTTGAGAGTTCAGGACAGTTTTCACTCATTTTATCATTTTCTCTGTTGACACCCGCTGCTGTCTGACATTCATCACAGGCTGCCCAGGAACTTAACAACATCCATTTCATTAACTGTACTGCTGGTACGTGTTCAAGTTCCATTAAAAGTAAATGGGCGACTGTGTGGAGAGCATGAGCAAATGTTTGGAGAATGTCTGAGAGACAGACGTAAGACCTAACATACATAATAAAATCACAAGCAGCGTCTGGGTTGTGCCAAGCAGACAAATTCAAAAGGAAGAAAATCTGCCTCGCTATGAACGATTCTTTATGTGTGACATTTTAAGAGCTCAGTCTCTATGGTTTCTCTCTGGTGATCACTTTAACTCATCTTTATCTTATACGCCAGAGTGAAGTGTTAATTCTCTACATTTAAAAACAGTTAAAAGGTTTGACGGCCTCTTGTAGACCATTGGTCAAGTCTTCCAAATGGAAATCACAGACCTGATAAAAAAGCGGTTTCCTCTGAAAGAGACTGTCAACAAATAAGTTCTCTCAAGCAGGGAGCAGGCAGGGATGTCGCAGTTTAAAAAAGCAAATCCTGATTAATTCTTTCACTGGACATGTTTCTCTTGGCTCCTATGTGAAACCAGCTGTTTAGTTAAGAGTTAAGCAGACATAAATCAGTGGACAGAAGTCAGAGTGAAGAAGTATGAAGACACGAAACCAAAATGTTCAGATGCAAATCTTACACAGATTTTTATTGTTCTCTTTTATTAAATACAGTTTGTGGCAAGCAAATTGCCTTTTCCTTTTCTTTTCTTTTTTCCATCTCAATGACAAAAACATCTTGTGCACATACAAAAACCTTCTTTTTCATCGCTCTTCCCCTACATACTTTTTCCATTGATTACACTCACTTGAGTTTTACCGACCAACCATCCATCTACGAGCAAGATACCACATCAACTTACACAAGGGGAAGTTGTTGGATTGACACATCTTGCACATACACTCTATTTCAGTTTCCAAATCACACTTTATCCATCTCGTCTTTAATCTCTTCAGCCTTCGGACAACATTCTTCTAGTTTCATTTACAAATCCTTTACATGTTTAACTTTCCCGTCCCTCAGGACAAGTTCAAACATCCTGCTGCCTCGACAGGTGCAAGCAGTGCCCACAACTACAGCTCCATGCAAGATGCTACACTGAGAAATTTCATTTTGTTTCATTCTGAAAAGTCAGCTTTTTAAAAAAAAAAAAAAACCAACATGGCTCAGTTCAAAAATGTTGTGTTTAAACAAAACTCCTCGTCTCTTCTTTGACATGATTCAACGTCTGATGACTTGTTATTGTTCTGACAGCCAGAAACTGAAATCTCACCTGTTAGGGATTTAAATTAATGCCTCTGACTGCAGTATCTGCAAAAAAAAAAAAAGTCTGGGTCCAAACATCTGTCATTTAAGGAATGTATAAAAATAAGATCTCATTAATGTAAAAATCAGACTTTTACAGATGAAGGTGTGTAGCTTTGTGTAGTACATCTTATCTATTTGGGGATTCTCTTTCTTTCTTGCCTCCTAAACACACTCAAAATGTCAAATAACTTCACCTAAAGCTAAAACAGTGCTGCTTTATATCTAAAAAAAATACTACAATCGATTTTAGGATATAAAAATGTAAAACTTTCATTATGTCCCCCAAAAATGGTCTAAAATAATGTTTAAATATCAAATTAAGAGTAAACAGGATTTGATGCACCACCTCTACCTTCAAGAAACCCACTTATGACACAAAGATTCATGTGTGAAAAGTGTGTTTGCTTCTCGTTATGCTTCCCTTTGTAGGAAGGCGGGCACGTCCCCCTCCCCGGTTCTGTGTCTCTGTGGGATGCACTTGGAAGGAGGGGTGAGGTAAATAGCTGCCAAAGAGGACAGTAACACAGAACACTGTTGTAATAATACGCACGCACGCAGACACACATAAATACAAGTCCTGCGCTTCTCTGCGCTGTTTCTGAATTTATGTACAAAAAAACAAAATGTCCGCCCTGGAGTCCATTGTCTCCTGTCAGCTCAGTTCACACCATCGTCTCTTTCCTCTTCCCTAAAGAACACAGAGACTTCTTGTCCTTTTTGGTTTTTTGCGACGCGGATGAGGAGACGGGGGACGTCGAGGATGACGACGTCGTCGACGAAGCTGAGGAGCAGGATGACGGGGATGAGGAGGAGGAGGTGGGGCTGGGGGCCGCGTTGTTGCACGGCGAGCTGGGGGCAGACTGCGACGTCGGCTGCAGGCAGTTCTCGTCCGCTTCCTCCATGTGGATGATGGCCGAGACGGAGGAGGGGCGGCGCTTGGTGCGGGCGGCGCTCGTGGGCGGGCTCGGGGTGGAGGGCTCGTTGAGGGGCCGGTGGACGGAAATGGCGCTACGGAGGCAGTTGAGCCACTGCTGCTTGTGGAAGACGTCGTTGACTTGCAGCGTGTGGGACTGCGCCTGGCTCGGGTCTTGGGAACGCACTCGGAAAATGTTCTTGGCTGTTGAAGAAACAGAAAAAATGAAATTAGCAATTTGATATAAATGATATGAGACAAAATCTAAAGCTGCATTAACTGCCACAAATGTTCTGACATTGGACGTGAGCCTTACCTTTGTCTGCGTTGCTGAAAGCGCCTCTGAAGGAGCCGCCCATTCGGACGTCGCCGTCCTGCAGGTCCTCCAGCACCAGATCCTGCACTGGGATTGGCTGCCGGTAAACCTGAAAACACTGGCGCTCGTTCCTGGTGACGGGGCGGGTCAGAACCAGCAGCTCAGTAAACAGGAACACATGCAGTTTCTGGTAGGAATCAAAAAACAAAGAAATATTAAAACCAGAACATTGATATATTACATAAGCACCACCAAAAGTTTCCTGGAAGATGTTAACGGCTCATACTCGTGCGGTGAAATCACCGGGTGGTTGGGGGATCGGGGGAAAGCAGGTGGTCACAGCCAGTGTGTAAAGAGGCAGCCAAAGAGGCCATGTGTTGCTGAGAGGGAAGTGAGTGTGTGTTTTGCTCACCGTGCCGCTCTTGTTGCGCAGCTCGCCGTGACACAGCAGGCTCTTGCACTGCTCGATGCGAGGGTCCTTCTGCCTGTCGTCCAGATACTCCAGCTTGTCGATGTAGTACTGGCACTCAGACTCTCCCTTCTTCATGTTGATGTCGGACAGGACCCCTGGATGACGGTGATCTGAACACACGGGGAATCAAATGATTAACTTCAGCTACATTTTAAAGATCTGCAGATGAAGCTGGTTCCTGTGTTAAACAAATGTGTTGATTTGTTTGTGTCTTCCGACTCACCGCTTCCTCCAGGCTCGCAGCGTCGGGGTGCTCTGGTGGAGTGTGTCTCAGTATCTCCTTGAGCAGCAGCGGGTACTTGACCAGACGGGAGCGTGGAATATCCAGGAAGCTCCACAGGTCCAGCTTCCTGCTGAAGGGAGACTCCAGGCAACGCTGCAGGAAGTCCTGCACCCGCCTGTCCTGCTTCTTCTGGTCCAGCAGCGCCTTGGCTGCCAGCTGGTTGCTGCAGTAGTCCTTGTAGGCATTTAGCCTGGGCAGCTGCAAAAGAAGGAGGGACACCGTCACTAACTGCCCGCCGTAGTTGAAACCCAGAATATTAAGAGAATCAAACAGTGTCCGGCGACTTGGTGAAAGGACGCTTACCCAGCTAACGACAATCTGTCCGATCTGGCCCACCGTCCCGTCAGGCCCCGTGGCTTTGGAGAGCTGGGTCAGCAGGTCTTCATGCAGAGGGATGTAGGCGTCCAGGTTGCCGAAGATGTGAGTGAGCTCCTCCTCAGACATAATGGAGAGCTTCAGCATTGGGTCGTGGTACGCCTGTGGACGGGAGCAGAGCCAAAACGGTCAAATAACAATATCCCAGCAGGCCAAGAGGGGCGGATGCTAAGAATAGCTGAGCTAAGAGCTTGAGGGGCACAACAGAAAGACAGAGGAATAATTCCTGTCTTTTTATAGTCGCTGGCTTGGCTGAGTGGAAGGCCTGCCAGACTTTGATTTAATCTGTTTGCTTTACATGTACTCCCTCCGCCTCAGAGGTTTAAAAGTACAAACCTTGCGTGCCAGCTGGAGGTCCTCAATCAGGTCCTGTTCTCCACGAGACAGCTCAAATATGGCCTGGGGAGGGAGGAGGAGGAGGCACAGAAAGAAAGTTTTTTAGCAAAACACATGAATCAGGATGTCGTGACAGGATTGCAACTGACAGTGATTGGACTAAATCTAAACCTGTGATGGAGCCAAACGACTGAGGTCAAACTTTGAAATCTGTCTGGCTGCTCGCTCCCTCTCAATCTCTCTCTCGATGTTTAAAACTTTATGGATGTTGACAGTTGGATAAGATATATGACATATGCAGGACAAAAGGAGGGGTTGGGGGGAGCTTCTGGCCCCATTCACAGTATTTGACACAAATACTACAGGGATATGTGAAACTACTCTGTCTGGATGTCTGACTCTATGACTTTTCCTCTTTTCCCCTGTGTGTCCTCTACTTGTCTTTTCTACTGCATTTAAAATGATTCTCACCTCCTGCCGCTTGATCTCTTTAGTGGAGAACGTTCCCTTCTGGTGGACGTCGAGTGTCTCCGACCACAGCGTACTGTTCCTCCTTTTAGGCGGTGTGGGGGCCGCTGCCTTGCTGCAAGGCTTCTGGGGCATGCCCGGCGACTTGCCATCGCCCCGGAACGAGGCCTGTAGACGGCAAAACGGGAAGCCCCAGATGTCAGACATGTTGCATTTGGACACCAACTTGTTTGGTGCGACATATACAACAGCAAAGAGGTGTCGAGGGAGGGGGGGACTACCTGGATGGTTTGGCCGAAGCGCCGGACGGCCCCATTCTTTACCGGAGAGATGAGGTTGGCTAGCGACGTCACCCTGCCGAGAGGACGGACACGCTTGTTGCTGGGTTCCTTGAGAGAAAAAAAGGAAGGAGAGATTAGTCAGGCAGCTTTATCACGACTCATGTCAAAGGACAGTCGTGCATTTTCATTCTTTGTCCAGCAACACGGAACCAATGGATCAGCGACTCAGACTGTGAGACCTCAGCACTGAGTCCAGGCGCTCCCTTGTGACTTGAACACATCGAGTCGGATCATTAATGATCATTATTGACTCCACTCTCTGCTTTGGGGCGAGGACATACGAGTAGCTGGAGCCGAGGTGGCGCTGCACCCAGACAGACCGGCGCACAGACAGAGATACTGGGGCGCAGGAAGCAGCTCCAGCAGCTGTTGGCTCCATCATGTGAAGAGCCCACTGAGCACAAAGACCCTCTCTGACTGCTGATCTGCAGGGGAAGGAGGTCTGGTGGAATGCCAGGAATGCACAAGATCCTGCTCTCAGCTGTTAAACACCCCCTCCCCACACACACACATACACACACACTGCTACTATCTGGCCCAACAGCAGCTACAACTCCACTCGAGGACGGATCTGTTCCGTCACTCAAACAGTGTGAGATAAACTCTTACTGATTTAACTGCCTTTCCCAGGGCGACGGGGCATTATGGGAGAGTGTGGCAGACCGACAATGTGAGTCAGGGGGAAGTAGCAGCAGTCGTAAACAGACAGCGAAATCTGCCCCCCCACCCATCCTCAAGTGTTTACACAGTGCCGCGTCACAGGGGGTGCACTGCGGTGTTTATGGCTGCGAGTCGAGACAGGCTCTTCGACAAACCTCGCGTGAGAGCAGCAACACACCTGGGCCAGGTGACCTCCCCCTCTCCCACTCCTCCCCTCACCCTGCCCCGAGGCTGGGAGAAAGGAGAGAGAGAGAGAGCTGCTTGGCCTCGTGCCAACAACAACAGGCCACAGGAATCAAAGAGCTGAAGATCTGAGGTAATGATTTCAGGACCTCTTCTGAAATACGACAGGACGAGACAGCCACAGCCATAATTAGCATTTCCAAAAGTTTGCACTCCCCGCAAAACATTTTCCTTTTTTCTTCTTTTTACAAACTACACACTAATGAAGCCTTGCTCTTTGAAATGGAGCGCAGCACTCGAGCAGTCGCCTGTGCTTTCTCCTGACTCAGGCCAAATGGGGATTTTGCCTTGGCTCAGCGAATCTGGGAAACAGAGCCGTCATTGAGGCTCCGGGGCCGTGCAGACACAGCTGCAGAACAGATCCACTTAAGTCTGGCGTGGCCTGAGAGCTGCCGAGGCTGCGGTTGAGTCACAGTCTGCTGTGGCCGGGGTCTCCACATGGGATCAGATGGGAACAGCCAGACAGTCCGGACAAGCCCTCTAGTGGCGGGGGACTGTGGTGAACATGTGAGGACACAAGTTTTTTAACTTGTCTGTGCAGAGTCTGCCTCTAATTTGTGACCTTTAAATATCTGTAGACAAAGAAAAAAAAAAAAAAGCAAAAGTTGGAGGAGGGTGGTGGTGGTGGAGGGGGGTTCCCAAAGTCAACATTGGAAACGCGTGTTGGCCATTATGCCCTTCCTGTCCTTTTGGGACTGGCCCCAGAATAACAAAAGGCCACTAAAGCCTCTCATTGTGAATCAGCTGTAAAGTGAAACAGTGCATACGGCGAAAGTTGCTATTCCTGAACTCTGTGGGGTTTCACTGAGTCTGGCTCACTTCAGAAAAACCAGACGGATCCGGGATTTGTGCTGCTGCTATGGGGAACTAATATCAGTGGAACAAAATATATATTGTACTCATGTGCTCCTTAAACTCCTAACCTAAGACAGAGGTTTTTCAGGGGATCCAAAAAAGCGTTCCAGCGCTTTTCTCTTTGAGCTAAAACCCCAGACGTGTCCCTGCGACTGCAGCACAGCTTGAGCTGATAGGAGCTTAGAACAGAACAGCCAAGCCATGAATGAAAGAGTCGAGGTCAGCACAGAAGAAAAAAAAAAAAAAAAAACTGCACGGGGCCTGAGAGTGTCTCAATTGTGCAACTCACTTCACAAATTGTCCTCAGACTTCTCCTTTGTCAAGTGGTTTACTGTCAATGAAACCACATCATCCCAAAACCCTGTTCTGAAGGGGAACCATGCAAGCCTCAAAAGGGGAAGGAAGGAGTGAAGTTGTGGCTTTTATCAGTGCAGAGGGCACACCTGGGTTTCAGCAACCGCGTCCCTTTGATAGTGTTTGAAGCTGGAGGAATGCTCTCGGGCTGCTGTGCTTCGTTTGCATTAGAGACCTGCTTCGACTTCAGTCAGAGGTCAAAAGAAAAGTATTTGTAGACGGGACTGAGCTAAAAGGGACACAAGGGTTGTTGACTGAGAATCCCCCCCCCCTGCTGCTTCACTGTTTGAGGCACTTTGAGTCTACTGTTTATCCTGATCTCTCCGTATCCCACCAAGGCTGAGCTGTTGGGCAGTTGAATGTTTACAGCGCCATTCAGGTGCAGTGTAACCCAATGATTAACCTCTCCAGGTTAGGCAGTATCTCAAGCATTGTTCTAAGAGCCTCGGCTCAAAGTTCAAAGTCTCATGTCACTGCACACCCAGCTCAGATAAAAAAACAACTAAAAAAGAAACAGGGTTAGGCGCTGATTCACTCGCAATCCGACACATGACACAGAGATATGACTTCATATAAATGAACTCCAGTCAAACATTTACTGACAGATACAGATAGCAGATAAACACCCCACAAGTATCAGCCACCATCACCGCCATGGTTTGAGTTTTTGCATCTCACCTCTGACTCCTTGTTGGCTTGGTTCTGGTAGTCTATCACTTGCAGAGTCCGTTTGATAGGCACCAAGCTACCCAGTTCATCGTAAGCCACCATAGCTTTCAGTAAAAACACAATATCCGTTTTTTTAATCCTGGCGGGTCGGTTTTCAAGTAATCCACATCAGAGAGAAAAAAAAAAGTTGATGAACCTCAAAAGGTTGTGTGAGAGTAAAAAGACCCTAAATAAATAAATACGCCTCCCTCCTCCTGTTCGTTTTCTTCTTCTTCTTCTTCTTCTTCCCTCAGGGGGCAGAGCTTTCTGAAAGCTCTCCTCACACACTCTTTCTAAACTTTGGTCTGAGGTGTAGTGAGGGGGGAGAGGCCTTTATACCAGAAGGAGAGACGGGGAGGAGCCTCTGCTCAGCCCTCATGGCTGCAGGGCAGCACATGAGGCGGGACTGGGTTTACTTGGAAGTGAGCACAGGCTGCCTGTATGCTCTGTTGATCCAGCCACTGCGTGAAAACAGTAGTGAGAATTTAGAAGAAGAAGATCACAGGTAAAGCTTACTACACAAACAACTGTGATGAGGTCAAAGCAAAGCTAGGGGACGACTGAACCTTGTCTGACATGATACGGGTTTCGCTCAGGAAACTGGGCTGGGATTTGAAGAAAAGTCTGAGAATTCACTTTGGTATTTGATGTTCAAAAAAGCTTTTTTAATACATTTTGTTTTCATAAACACATGACAGAAAATGCCACATTTGGTTCTAATACTTATGCTGCGGATGCTGCAGTTGAGCAATTGGCTTTTACTGTCAAAGATGACAGTAAGAGCAAATATGAAGCACTGTTTGAACAGTTCATTTAACTGGAAAACATTATAGATATCAATTAACTGAGAATAGAAAATTAACTAGCAACAGTTTTTGGTTCCAGTTTCCTTTCCCATTCAGACCGACACAGTGACGTGGGTTAAACCTGCATCAGGGGTCTAAGTGTCCCTTCTCTCAACACAGGGGTCGGATGCTGCACGGCTTTGGTGAAATGCTACCAGGGATGGAAATAAATGAATACCAATGTTTAAATGTCAATTAACTGTCCCACAGAAGAAAAAAAAACAGAGAGAGAGAAAAGGGGAAAGAGAGAAAGCGAAAATGCGCATGTGAGACGAGACTAAGAGAGAGAGAAAGAGAGAGAGAGAGAGAAAGCATACAGGTGGACAGACAGAGGGGTGGCAGTGAAACTGAACGGTCTCTACGAAACTCCCTAGACTTCCTAGACATTTTAAATAAATAAATAAAATAAAATTTTTAAAAAGTTGACTGATGAAAAATAACAACTATTTATTGATTATTAATACAACTGTAATAAAATCAGTATTGGCAGATAATCTGCCTCTTGATTTACTGGTCAGGTTGTAATTATCAGAATTATGTTTTTAGGATCTGATGGCGTCTGTTTGTGAAATAGACTGATTTAAAAAAATCCAGCATAAACACAGCTTCAATTAAAACTATATTTTATTAAATTACTCTGATCATTAATGACCATTATAATAATGATGCCATAAATCACTATTACTAACTATTGCACATGCTCCAAGTGAAATTTAATGCTTCAATATTTCAGATTGTCAGTGCTACTAATGCGAATGAAACTAAAATCATTACGCACAATCAATGCTGCAGCACCAACACAAAAGACGTCTGGTATCAGGTGCTAAAAGGTTTGAAACTAAATGAATAATTCTGTTTAATATAGTTCAAATGAAAAAGTGACAAAGAGATTTTTGCTTTGGTTTTTCTTGCCGGCTCATTAATCAAACAGTCTCTGCTCTGACGCCTCACTCTCTGCGCTGCACTTTTAACAGAGCCGTTATCAGTCTCATCAGCTGAAAAGGGGGGAGGTGATCAATTAGAATATCAATAGCTGGGCCGCAGTGACACACTCAGCCAGATGTTTGAACTGAAACCTGTATATTGAGTACTGCAGGGGGGGTCGGGGTGCAACTGCCACCCATATGTTGATTGGTGTAATGGGAGGGAGAGAGGGTTAATGTGTTTGCCAATTTCAGTTAAGACAAAGGGCTAGAGTGGAGCAGGGAATCAAACCTGTGGTTCTTTTTCATGCACGTGTGCACACCCCCCCCCCCGCCGAGACCGGCTGAGGGACAACCACCCCTGAAGCCTACACACCCACACAGCTGCTGCACAAATGCACAAGAAAAAGTGGAGGTGTCAGGTCTGATGGAGTGGCTAATGTGTACTGCAAGGCAGGGTGTCACCGTGTGTGTGTGTGTGTGTGTGAGAATGTGTGTGTGTGAGAACGTGTGTGTGAGAATGTGTTTTGGGCAAATGGGCGAGCCTGTTCATGACTCTACTTCATCCTCCTGGGTCAACATGGAGGTGTGAAGAAGGACACAGGCTTCATGCTGCTACTGTGTGTGTGTGTGTGTGTGTGTGTGTGTGTGTGTGTGTGTGTGTGTGTGTGTGTGTGAGCGTGTGACAGAACACAGATGCTGATTGGGGTGTATGGACGTTGACACCTTGTTCTGAGGGTTTGTTGACGGAGGGCTCATCAGACCAACAGGACGCCGTGTCAGGCTTACATCATCATGACCCTTCAAAATAAAGTGGAGCAGTAGAGTAAATCAAGACTACAGGATCTGAACCAGAAAGGATCAGGCTTTGGATCAGTGTGAGAGAAAGGACGGCAGACTGAAGAAGTATGCAGACTGAGGAGTCAGAGAGGATCTAATAAAAAATGAAACAGTCTGTGTGTAGTCTGTGCACGCCTGAGGAGGACACTGTGCAGCCTTGCTGTTACTCACGCTGTATGTGGAGACCTTGGGCTGAATCAGCTGTACATCTGGCCCCGCCACTATAAAAAACTAAACACAACATGGCTAGGCCTGTCTGGCCCTCCTCACCACTAGTCACGCTGAGCTGCAGCTGGAGCGCAGCCGTGATTTACACTCCAAAACATACACACACACACACATGCCCGTCTGAGCACGAGAGCGGCGGAGACGGATGAGTAATGCAGCGAGTGGCGTGGAGTTTCACCGCTGCCTAACCTATGCCGTGCCAGGGACGGACCGAGCCCCGAGGCCTGAGGGGCTGAGCTCATCTTAACCTCCACATCAGCAGCAGCGAGTACAGGACGCACAGAGTGTAATTGCAGCTCTGGGAAAGGCATTAAGCAGCAGCTCTGGTGCTGCTCGCTTGACGGTGGAGGTGCTGCTGCCCTCTGCTGATTGAGGTCAGCAGCAACAGGAAGTGAACACTTCATCTTTCTAGGTATCAACAAGTGACCTGTCAGGTCGAGACTTTTTTGTTTTAGCCAAACCACCAACATTTCCTGTATTTGACATTCCTTCTATTTCTGAGTGAGGAAAAATGAAGAGAGAAAAAGAACATGTTGTTTTGCCACCTCAGTGTTCCAGGACAGCTTCAGTGTTCTTTGTAATAACAGATTCTTTGAGATTCTCCAAAATATAGTCCATCTTTTGGTGTTTTGATGGCGGTGGTGGTGGAGGGTGCTGTCCAAATCCCTTCTCAGACATAGAATATAAATGTTCGTTCTTCATTTCTTGGTATTTTTGAAAGAAGAAGAAGCTTTCTTTCTCACAGGCTGCATCACTGATAGAGTTTAAAACTCATTTTATCTCAATCACCGACCTGTGTGAGAGTGACGCTCTCCTAATCCTCTCACACAGAGTCCGTTAATAGAGTTTCTCGGTTTCTGTTTAATTCCTGTTTGCTATATATTCATTTATTCATCACAGCAGATAACGTGAATGAAAACTTACAATGTAAGGAGGTCTGCAGAAGGAAAGATTGTTTTTTATTTCTCTCCAATCATATTTAACCTTGTTGCTTTATCATTTACATTAATCCGAGAGTTTCGCAGAAGTGCTCCTGTCAAACTCTCATCACCTTTATGGGAAAAAGGAGCTTCATGAGAAAAATGAATTGCTCCTTTCCTAGGTTTTCAGTTGGATTGAGATGTGCTGACTATGAACACAGGATGTGATTCACATCATTATCACACTCATCAAACCATCAGCGATCTTATGCTCTGTGTTAAAGCATCTCCACTGGTTATATGTCTCTAACCTGAATATTAAAGGAACAGGTATTATGATTAAGAGGTAATTTCGAACAAACCGTCTTGGAACATTAAACTGAGAACACTCCCGAGGGTTTGGGAGAGAGTACATTTCTAAACCAGGCCCTCAGTTGAGGCACGTTTGAGAGATTTGAACTCCTACTGATCGAGGAAGTTTCTGCTCTGCGGGCAGGGACTATAAATACCTCCCCTCTCTCTGTACCTACATGAGGATACACACAAGGTGTAGACAGTGATCTAATAACACAACAGCCTGTAGAAACAATGAAAACCTTCAGGTTACTCAATAGTTTTCAGCTTCTTTTTTTTGTTAAGTTTTGTTTTGTCAGTGTTCACGCCCAGCGCAGCCCTGGTTGCTACCAAACACAGCGCGGTAACTAAGACTCACAGACAAAAACCGCCAACGCTTTGTAGACAGAACAAACTGATACACTGATAGAGCTTCAGCGGGCAAACGCACAAATAGAAAAACACACCAGGTGATTTGTAATGTTGGAATTACAAAGCAACATAGGGACAGTTCACAGAGAGGTGTTCTGTATTTATGACACAGGAAAGGAACAGCAGAGCAGCACCGCAGTACAAAGACAGAGCTCGGCAAACCGCCAGAAAATATATTTGCTGTTCTTCTTCTTTCACTTCTAAGGTGCAGAGTTTTTCAGAAAAATTAAAACAAGTAAACGGGTTTCATTTTCTTGCTCTGAAGTTTTTCGGGGAATTCAGGCTCGAGTTGCAGCGCAGGTGATTAAACAAACAGCATTTGCGTCATCAACGCTGAAATGTTTATTGTGATGACAATCTCACTTCAAGTAAAAGACACTGGGGCATGACCTGGAGGCAGGACCAGACCTGTGGATGGGCAGGGCGAAGGCGTCGTCCCCTGACTTGCTCCACCAAACCCACACAGGAAGCTGGACAGCCAGGATACAGGTAGATGATCTAAAGGTGGACGTTTAGGGGGTTCACAGCAGAGCTGACTGATACGATGATATTTACTATATGAGGCGTCACCAATCTGTCTGTCATATTTCTCCACATGCTTTATTCCTTTGATATCTGTGGATCTACCATTTAATGTGTATATTTTTCAAAATAAAGACCTGCTTTTTAATTTATCAATTCATCAAATGCTGGATAATAGTAAAAAAAAAAAAAAAAAAAAAACCTTTTTAAAAGAGCAAGGTGACGTCTTCTGATGTCTTGTTTTGTTCAACCAACGGCCCAAAAGCCAAAGATAATCAGTTCACTATCATGTTGAAAGAAAAGCATCAAATCCTCACATTTCAAAAGCTGGAAACATCAAATATTTGTTATTTCCACTTGAAAAAATTACTAAAATGAATAATCGATTACCAAAACTAGCTGCTAATTCCTTTTTTGTGGATCGACTAATTGATTAAGCAACTAAAATTGGTCACTTTAGATCTACTTAAAAAAAAGCAGATCGACCGATAATTAGAAGAATTGTTATTCACAGACCTAATCATGACAAAATCAAACAGTACACAACTAAATTGTTGGAAAGCCACTTTCTCAGACAACTCCTTGTAACTCTGATTTTACTTAACAGCTCCATTTGGAGTCAGAGCCAAAGGGCAGCAGTGCGCCATATGTTTAACAAGGGCTTTCTACAACAACTGTCTCTGTGTGTGCAACAGAGTGTGTGGGGATTAGACTGCGCTGGAAGCGGCTCAATTAGAAAAGAAGATACACAAAAACATTGTTTGGATTTTGTTTAGCTAAATCACAGCAACTGATCCAACTGGTTAAAGAAGTGCAGGCTGTAGGTCTCTGCTAATCCCTCTCCCGTGGGTGCAGGACAAAAACAGCCTGTATGGAGACAGAATGGATGGAGGGAGGCGACGGGCTGATTGTAAACTGTTGGGTCCATTGATGTTACTCTCAGCCCAAATATTTCAAAGAAGAGACAGCAATCTCTTATTTGCGCCACTTTTGTTTACACGAGTAATTCAGATTTCCACATTTGGAAATGTGACACGTCTGGGGTGATAGTGAAATGTGCCTGAAGCTAAAAGGTGTTCAGTTATGAGAAGCACTGACAGATCTTTGTGTAGGTGTGCTCACTCAACACCCACACACCAAATGAGGTGTATTTTCCAGCCTGGCCAGTCCTGTCTGTCACATCTCTAAATCTAGGAACCTGCTTTGGCGTTAACTACGAGCAGAACTCAACGGGCTCTTCACCAAACAAACACAGGCTCTATCTAGATGTCTTCCGGTGATACGCTAGGCCATTTGTGATGATGCGCTCTGGATAAACAGGACCGAGCACAGACTTCAGATACAAGCAACAGATTAGATATGGTCTCCAGTTTTCAGTCGTGCAACCAGGGGTTTTTGTTTCCATCGAATGTTTCTTAACGACACTATAAATTAGACTGACACGAGACAGATCTACACTTTAGTCTATGTTTCACTAATCATGTGTAGAGCGCGGCAGGAGCAACAGTCAGAGCACCAGAAATGAGCTGGAACTACACTGATCAGCCATGTTTACACTGGAGAAGATTACTCTGAAAATGCTGTTTACATGTGCAAACAACTTTCAGTCACATCAGTGTTGTCAGGGCGTTTCACCAAATGTCTCTATCAGTGAGCCTCTTCCTCTCTTCCTCCTCTTTCAGTCAGAAAACAAATGCAATGTCTATTGCAGGCAACATTTAGTACAACGTAAAATTAATAATAATACAACAAAAACCTAAACAGTCTGATCATTTCAACAAAACAGTTTCAGTTTTTCTTCATCTCTCCTTAGATTTAATCAACCAGCCGCTGTCGCCCGATCACAGCCTCTTACAAACACATCATTTAGAAAGCAGTATAAAACAGTGATTGGATCATAAATGCTGCCTGTTATCTGACTGTCCCTCTCATACAGCTCGTTGATTGGCACTGGCCGTTATCTTTAAAAAAAATCATTCAGTGGTTCCCAGCTATGGGACCTCAGATCCAGGAACAGATCATTTCATTTTATTTCAGAGTTCTGTTCACAATGACCAGCAGTTTAAAAGTAGCGGAGAAGCAGAGGAAGTGAGCCTGATCGGCTATTTTCATAATGCATATCTAAAGTAGCATCAGTTTACATAAGATAGGGACCCACTTTAACAAGCCAGCTGTGCATGTTTTCTCTTGTGTCTTCCTTTACAGCAAAGCAGCTGTTTTACTGGCCTGTTATCAATATGTCTATTAACATGTCATATAAAACGTTTTTTGGAGGGTTGCTTTACTTTATAATTCCTGTTGTAATGCTTTTATTTCCTTGTGTGTTTTTCAGTTTGTGAGATATGATTGAACGGGTGTATGGGTGGTCTGTGACATGAAGAAGGAGATGTGTGGATCCCATTTAGTGGTTGTAGTGGTAAGTAAAGTCTGCAGATCACCAGGGGCCTCTGAAGCAGCACTGCAGGGCTCCCAGCAAAACAAGACAATGTTAACTTTCTAACTAAGGCTACGTCCACAACTGTAACATACAGTTGTGCTGTAATGAGATTAGTGTGCAGTGAGGTAGGAGTGTTGTTTGATGTGTGTTTTACCTTGAAGTCGAAGCTGCAGAGGCTGACTGCGTCACCGTCATCCTTATCCCTGCGCTTCCGCTTCTGTGGAAAGAGAGGCATGATGAGGGCGTGGGCAAGAACAAGCTGATCTACCATCAAACTACTTAATGATGCACAGTGTGGGGAGTCATATCTGCCGTGAACACCTACAACAAGTGGCGTCAGTGTGGAATACACACTAAATATATATAAATATACAGTTTTTTGTTTTTCTTCAGATGCGGTTTAGATTGATGAGCTAAATACGAAATGATCTCAAATTAACATAAACACTTCTCAAATGTCTGGATTTCATGACCTCGTCTGTATGTCTTTAAAGATCCCTGATTGAAAAAGAATGAGAGAGCACTTGCATGTGGTAACAGCTAACATGTGGTGTATATTTTCTTTGCTTTGTGTTGCAGTACACATCCCTGTCTGGGTGCCAAGATGAGACTAGCATGTAGAGAAATTTACAGCCACCCCATTCCTTGCTTGTACTCCAGGCCAGTTATGCTCATTTCCCCCTGTAGCTCTATTGTAAAGCTGCAACATACACTGCTGTAGGTCCTGCAGAGAACAGGAAAGGGTTAATTAGGCAGCGGGACGCTTTAACACCTGCATGCGGACTGTCAGTTAGCAGGTGAGAACAGCAGTCTGGCCTGTTGAGGTCTGAGGGTTGTAAAAGCCCCCGAGGTGCAGCGGTGGCTGCTGGGACCCCCGGGGGCCCGGTCACTGCGCTCCATTAACCATGGAGGCCAGAATGCTTCTGGCTGGACACACAGGATGTCAAGACCTGATTGACCAGCGAGGTGAGGAGGGCCAAAATGGATACATAATGGTCAGGGGTGGCTGACGATGAATGGCCGAGCTTGTGTGTTTGTTTGTTTTAAAGGCGGGTGGTGGTGGTGGTGGTGCGGGGGCATTTCCTCTCCGTCAGGCCAAACTGTTTGTTTTCCCACATCCATAAAGTTTAAGAGCTATCTGCTCGACGAATTCAACTAGACACTTTAAATATTTCCCCCAGCATGCATTTCAGGTGGTGTTGTCGCCGACTGTTGCCTGTAACATACCAGTGAATAGCTTGGTTTGTTCATGTTGGTTGCATCACAATAGGAGGCTGCAAATAACAAAAGATTGTGTAATTCTCTTCTACATAGCAAACTTTCATTCAGTGTCGCAGCTGAGCACAACAGGAGTTTCACTGTTAGCATTAAAGCTAGCTGAGGAGTGAACTGACAACCTGGCACATTAGATAAAGCCTATACATGTACGTGTGTGTGTGTATAAGTGTATGTGAGAAGGGTAACATTCAGACTGGGATATGAAAGCCTCAGTCGTGGAGTTAGGAACAGTTCAGCGGGTCAGTCGAAGTCAGCAGCTCATTGTCTGCGAAGCGTGCATGCTCAGTGTGAAAGCTCCCTCCAAGTTAAATATTTGCCTTAAGCTCGGGTCTTACATGTGAGATAAAAACGACACTAGAGTAATCTCTGTGCAAAAACAGACAACGGGTCGAAAGGAGGAGAAAATTAGCCATCCTGTTCCTCCCACCTTTGGAAATCCCTCCGTCAGCAGCTCGCAGATAGAATAACACACTCCAAGCAGCGACTTGTCCAAAGGTTGGCTGGGTTCAGTGTAAATATCTGACTCAACACAACTCCCTCTGCTCTCTCTGCTCATTACACACACACACACACACACACACACACACTGAGGCTAGAGCAGCTTGTGCAGGTTACTCTGTTACTCATGTGGGGAGTGACTGATAGATTTGTGTGTTACATAAAAAAGGATCATGAAGTCCACACACAACAGAAACACACAAACGATGAACATCCGTCACCACACACAAGTTTCAGACACAGACAATGAGGCGTTTTACCTTTTCTGTCTGCGCAAGAAGTTTTACCGCTGCCGTGATTCATACAGTTTTCACATACGTTACATACACGTCTCTTGTTACCATGACATCATGTGTTGGACCTTCAAAGAAAAACTAAATCCACCCTATGACCTGACCACCTGCTCGTTCTGACCCAAGCCTGTATTAGATAGGGGGCGAACTAGCCAAGAAAGGTTTAACACACACAGTTTGGTGAGAAGGAGGATAAATATTTACTCGGCAGACAGGAAGAGGTGGAGGGAGAGAGATAGAGAAAGAAGAAAGAGATAAATAAAATACACAAAAAGAGGAAAAAGCAGAGACAAGTTTATGTCTGCAAATCAAATGTAAACACTGAAGAAAGGAGCTGGCAGAGACGCCTGTGTAAGAGTTCTGCCAAAAAGCGTATTGAGTTAGGCAGAGACAGTGAAAGATGCTTACTGAGGGAGTGGGGGCATAGAAAAAAAAAAGCCACAACCCCCCCAGCACTCATCATTGTTCTGCTTCAGTTACATGTAAATGACAGTAAAACAATAAGCTGGTGACAAGGGGGATGTGTGGAGCCACAGGTATCCCGCGGTGCTACATCCAGTCCAAATGCATTTATGTGGCTGAAAACTACGTGTTTGAAAGATGTGAAGAAAAGAACCTCATATACAGTGCAGTGGCAGGCAGGACCCTCTCAAAAATAATGTTTTTATTTATCAGCTTACGTCATATAAAGTGCAGAAAAAAACTCAAATCAAATCAATGTTTGGTGTGAGCAGCATTTTCCTTTAAAAGACCAATCCTCCCATCTCTCGAGGGAACCTGGCAGGTATATTGTTCCAAGCAGCTTGGAGAACCTGCCACAGTTCTTCTGTGTTTCTTTGTGTGACCTGAGACTGACTCCCTGTGGGGGTCAGACCATCTGCTGCAGGACTCCTTGTTCTCCTTGTCACTGAAGATGTTTGGGGTCATCCTCATGCTGAATAATGAATTTGAGGCCATTAAGACCCCCCCACACACACACACTTCAAATTGTTTTTATAAATTTCTGAAGTTATAACACTCCCTACATTTGAGCTCATGAACTCATGAAATTTTGTTTTGTCAGTACTGTAATCTGGTTGGTGCAATATCTATGTGGGTGGGCAGTAAAAATAGAGCGTTACATCACCTCGATTCCAAGCAGCACACCGTCCGTCCACCAGCCACAGGCTGATGTTGTTGGCCGTTGGCCCCATCTCTGACAACAGTACAACAGTGCTGAGTGTACGGGACGGCCTGCTGCTGTGTGAGTTTCCACAGTTTGGTCATTTGGTATCACCCCAACTGAACGCATTAAAAGAGCTACAGCTAATGACGCCCTGGATTCTTAAAGGCCGGTGGAGGAGCGCTGAGTGTGCAGGAGCCAATGATGACTCGACAGAAAGCTAACCTGAACTGAAGGCCAAGGCCCCGGGAAAAATGGGGGTCTAAAATTTTAGGTCTTGTTTAAATATTTATGGTAAAAATGCTTCCTTTTCTTACCTGATTTTCTTGTCTGTCATGACATTACTTTGTGGTGTCCAGTGGGAGGGATGTAAGGTCAGGGGCACACGTCGGCCATCAGTCCTGTCAATCACTATCAGTCATTGTCAACGTCATGATGATGGATAACAGCGGAGTGAAAAAAGGAAAAAGAGGAACATGAACCTTCAAAGACTTCCTAAGTAGAAGGGATATTTTAAGTACCGACAGGTGAAGTCCAGGCTGGTCCAGCTAGCATGGCAGAAGCACACTCAACCACCTTCAGCTAGATGACCTTGGATGACTGCTATTTAACAGATCACTGCCCACGGACACTGTGTTATCAGAGGTATGCCACAACAAGGATGCAGATTTCTAAGCAATCTGAAAGAATCTGAAAACAGCAGCTTTTTTTCCAAAGCTCACTTTCAAAGAAGGCTCCCAAATGGTGAGTATGTGATGCAGGAGTGGCTGCTGTATCCCTCTTCTACCGGGTCTATCTTCTGCTTTTCCTGCCGCCTTTTTGGTAATGGGTAGTCTTCTTTTGAAACCAGCTACAGCTGCTGGAAGCGTGTCAAAGAACGATTAGCTGAACACGAAAACAGTGATGGCCACAGAGTGACCATGGGGGTTCTTAGGTCCTTCTCCCCCCATTGCTCAGTTCTAGGAAGCTCTAGAAGAGTCCTGGTTGCTCCAGACTTCTTCATGTCAGAATGACGGAGGCCGCTGTTCTTCTTGGGAACCTTCAACGCAATCCTGTCTCTGCAGCAGTTCCTTCCTCCCCAAGTCTTGCTTTTTGCTCTGATATGCATTGTCAGCTGTGAGACATTATAGACAGGTGCATGTCTTTCCAAACCAGGTCCAACCAGCTGACTTTACCACAGGTGCACTCCAGTCAAGGTGTAGAAACATCTCACAGATGATCAAAAGAAATGGGAGAACCTGAGCTGGATTTAAAGTGTCATAGCAAAGAGTCTGAACACCTTTGCCAACGTGATATTTCAATTTCTCCTTTTCAATAAACAAACATAATAAAATGTGGGTCTGAATACTTTCTGAATCCACTGTATATTTTTCAGGCCTACATGTAGAAAACAGACCGATAAAATCCTGCACCACTTACAGACATCAACTTCATCGATCACTCTGAGCACAGACACGACTGAAAGAAGCTGCTCACTAATTCATCTGCGCTGTTTGTGTTGACAGGACATCAGCCAGACGTCTGCAGACATCTCTTAACTAGCTATTCAGCAGAGACAGTAAAAATCAAACCCACGCACTGTTCAGTCGACTTCCACGGCTTCACATCTCGTAGCCAGAGATATTATCTCTTCAACAAACACAAGCCGAGAGCTGGGAGCAGTGTGCAGTCGTTCTTCAGTCGATCCCTCTCATAGATGCAGACTCTAGATTGGCTACAAGTCAGCAAACCATCCTGAGTCACGACAGTCCCGAAAGACTGGCAGGTTCACACAGACTGCAACTGTTCACATCACAACTTATAAGAGGGTCATGACTCAAGGCGCCTCTTATCGGCTACGTTATTTTTTCACTTATTAATCTATTAAAACACATTGTAATAACTTAACAATTTCTGTAAAGTAGACATTTTCCTCATGATGCAGCCCTGAACTGAACCACTCACTGCCTACACGAAACAATCAGCGCAGACGTACATGTTTACTAAAAAAAAAAAGGCACAAAGATCATTCTTGGCTTTTTAAGAGCTGATATCAGATCAGTCATATAAAAATCACGATTCAGCTGTTGCTTTTTATACAAATATGTTTAATCTTCTCATGCCTCATGCTGCATTTTCATTACAGTTTGTGTTTCCTTACCCAAAAAGGGAGGAAATTAAAATTTCAGTTTGACTTAAAACACGTGGATCACGTTGGGTCTCTAGGAGAAAAACCTGATCAGATATGATGCCTGACCGCAGCATTACAACATACATTTATGACCCTCCATCAAAAGCCTGTAAAACATCATAGAGACCTTGTAAAACAGGCTGAAATTTTATTTCATGTAACACGTGTTATGAACTATTAAGAGGCATTAATCCAAGATACTGGACAACTGCAATGCAACATCAAAGTGCGATCTATCCACAGAGGGATGATGCAGCTGTGCTGGGGTCTCTCACTGATATGGATGGGCGTCCACTAGACAGCAGCACCTTGGGATGCTCTGTGTTATCCAGGGTTGCGCGATATAAATCCCGCTGTCTATGGAATGCAGGGGAATCTTCAGACAGTCAGCAAAGTAATGAAATAAGTCTTCCTTTTGAATACAAATTGCTGTTGATATGGGCAAAGACCTTCCCACAATAATTATCAATGTTTGTGTGAAAAGCCAGCTGCGTCTCGGCGGCCGACAGCCACATTAAATCACGTCGTCTGATTAAAGCTGGAATGCTTCTTATCAGACGAGCCACTCTCGAGGGGCTGACATCTCTGGCCGTCTGAACTTGTTGCTCGACGTTACTCGAAAAAAAATAAATAAAAGCTCAGAATCTGACTCTGGGTCTTGTTAATTACCTTCACATTCCACCAAATGGCAGTCTGGTTTGATGTGCTCCACCTTGGCACTGGGATGGAAACCTGACTCACATTCTTGCCATGACAGAAAAGCCCATCAAGGCCTCGGGTCTGATGTAGTCTGAGAGAATGCATCAAGTGCCTCGGGAATGCATTGCCTCGCCTGCTTCCAAGGTTCGCCTCGGGGCCATTGCTCCCCCCACCTTTACCTGGCCATGCTCCAGGCAACAGTAAACCCCCCCCCAAACCACTTCAAAGCCCAAAGACCTGGATACAAATGTATTTAAAGGTCTGGCAAAATCTTCGAGCTTAAAGTGGCAAGAGTGAGGTGGGGCAATGAGGGGCAACGAGACAAAGACTCCTCCAGGATTCTTTCATTGCTCGTTGTTAGATTTATAAGTGACAGGTAAATTGGGGGGGGGGGGCAGATTGAAAGGGTTAGCTAATGAGGTCCACATGGTTTTTGGTGGATGAGCTAAGCGTGCCATGTTTGTGAATCAAAGGCAGCAGGCTGGCACAAGATAAAGAGCCGTTGGCCCTCTCTCCCTCTTCGCTTTTATTTCTCCCCCTCTGCCTTCAGACCAGCGATGGATTGTGTTTTCGGCAGCTGTAAACCCTGGAATGCCTACGCTCTCGTCATGTTGCTCGCTCATCTAATCTGTACGCTATTTTCTGTTTCTAATCAGCTCGTTTCATTTAAGGCCGACTGTAAACCACAAGCAGGCCGGTGTATCAGAGCCAGCAGCTCTCTGTAGGTCATTATGTTCCTCTGGTGGCGAGGATAAGAAATCGGAGCAGGCTGGATTTTCTTTATCCAGCATTTGGTCTGTGGCCACATGAACAGGCCGTGGTTCAGCTATGAAGGAGCCACATAACAATAGTCCCCTGAGTGAGGTATTAGATGTAGATACACGCTCAGTGCTGACAGCTGCCGAAGGGGAGAGCTGGCCTTGAATTTAGAGAAAGTTTTACGAGGATCAAGGCTGGTGATCGCTATGAAGCAATTATTGTAGAGGCCAGGGGCCGTACCCACAAACATCCCACATATGGATTCAAAAAGATGGGACGGGAACGGCTGCTACTCATTGTGAATGAGACCTGTGCCCCCCCGCACACCGTGATTCAACAGTTCAAGTGCCCAGCTACACAACAGGGGGGAAGTTGAGAAGGTTTCAACTTAATGCATCACAATCTTCCTGGAAGCGGAAGCACACTGCTGTTTACTACTCCACTCCACGACACAAAAGAACTTTAACCTTAAACAAAATGGCTTCCCGACACTGACATTGCTGGAGCGTCTGGTGCCGGCAGATACGTCAGAAAACAACTGTCCGGTTTGTAAATGACACGCTCAACGTAACACACCCGGGCCAGACACCGCAAACGACCTTGTATCTGTATGTGTGAAGGCATCAGTGGGCTAAAAGTAGCTCCTAACTGGCGGCGTAATCCGAGACTAATCGAAAGGGTCTGTGGTTCGATTCCCGGCTCCCCAAGTCCGCATATGGAAGTGTCCTCGACCAAGATACTGAAGCCCCAAGTCGCCCTCGATGTATCATTGGTGTCTGAATGTGCATGTATGGAAGAAAAGTGCTGTGTGAACGTGGCTTCCAATATAAAGCTCTTTTAGTGGTTGAAAAGAGTAGAAAAGCGTTTTTATAAGCACAGTCAATATAAGAGAAATTCACAAAGCCATTTAGCGTTAAGCATGTAAATTACACATATTAACTACTACTACTTAGAATACTCAGAAGTTTGATCTACTTGCAGTAGAATATTTTTTACTGCTGATTAACTCTGTATCTGGCGTGAAGTGTTGAGCTGCAGAGAAGATGTTGGATGGAACTACAGAAACAGTGATGTTACAGAGTGGAGCTACTTCACTCACAGATGATCTTTGGCTGAGTACGAACACCGACCGTAATCAAACAACAAACAAGTTTAAATGCGTTCTGTCATCAAGTTACTCATCAGATTACTATTAATTAGCGACAGCTGATATGAGCTGTCGCTGCCAACGTTTGTCATTTCAACTGGTAAAAGCAGCTGCTAAAGATGAGAAGCTGCTACCTGAATGTTTCGTACACCGGTCTTCGATAACGAGAAAAGATTAAATAATTGATTTATCAGTGCAGGATCATGTAGCAAATCAGTGTTTAATACCAAACTGAGTGTCAGAACTCAAAAGTGTGAACACTTGAATTTACAGCTGCACTGTAGAGCCTGGCTGTTGTAAAGTAGAGCAGTGGTGGAACACTGGACAGAACACAGTAGATAAGCAGTACTCTTACTTATCTTAATTACAAGATAATGTGTAAGACAGATTGTTACATCAACTACTTTCTGTTTTCCTGTAAACATGTGCATACTTCCACACGTTTGTTAAGTGTGTCTTTATGACAGCATATATTCATGAGTAAATGAGCAACAGTCAAAGTTTAAATTGAAAAAAACAAACAAACATAAAAACAAACAAACATTATTTAGTAGGCCAATTATGTATCATGAGTCTACAACTCAGTTAATCTGCTTTATCAGGACTGTGTATGGGCGGGTTCACCAGATTTGATTGACAGTGCTAGTAACATACGCAAATATCCTCGCAGTTGTCATCACATTATGATTCAAATGTTGCTGAAGGAAATGTTTTCAAAGTGAGGTCAACCCACTTTAAACCAGTGTGAAAAGCAAAAGGTAAAAATCTCTCATGTGTTAACTCTGGTACAAAACTGTGATTTAACAATCTGATTGAAAAAAATGTCTATGTCTTGTGCATGTACATTTTCTTTACTTCAGTAATAATAAACCATTCCCACAAATTTCTCCTTTTGTATAACCCATAATAACTACAACTTATAATACAACCTAAATAAGCAGCTGAGTGGTGGAGGCCGTGACCCTTTGACAACCTTGATTTTACATCTATTTGTAAAGAGAGGTCTAGTGGGCAAATGAACTTTGACCCTATCATTTTCTACCTGGTCAGTAAAGCACTGCCAGCTGCTGTAAAACATATACTTGCAGTTTATCTGTTGCTAAACTAGTTAGCCACAAAGCTAGCTAATGCCATGGCCTGTACCTGTAATTATAAGATAATATCAGTGAAAGACAGCTAATGAGCTGTTAATTGTATATCATTATACTCATGAAATAATGGTAAATAACAGACAATAGACTCTCATGCCAGGACAGTTTCAGTGTGTGCTTGTCTCAAAGTTTAAAGCAGACACACGGTGCAGTTTCAGAATGAATTAGCTAATGTCTGGCCATTACAATTCAACACAGCTGTTCACAACTGGCAATATTAGAAGGATTATTAGACCAGAGGTAAAACAATAGAAATAAACATGCCCACTGAGACAAGTAAATGACAGTGAAAGCTGATTCAGACCCTCCCATGAGCTCAACAATAACTGACTACACTGTGCAAAGTTCTTTGTTTATGTTATGTAGTTGTGTTAAAAAAAAAATAATATCAGCAGAAATATTGTTAACCTTAAAAATCCAATACAGGTACTAAAAGACCTATCTGCCATCTGCTTCTGTTGTTTTCTGTGAGTTAAGTGTTGTTATTGTGGATCGTCAATGAGTTTTGCTGTAAGATTTATTTTCTTATGAGCAATAAAAACTACACATTTTGACCCAATAAATGGAAAAAACAGAATTGCGGCCAACTGCAAAAGTGAAGGAAAAAAAGGTTTTTATACCACAGAATTGAAGAATTTTTCCTAAATACCCTAAAAAAGAATGAACTAAATTGCTTAAAATTTTGGTTGTGATTTAGTAAAATATGTCCCTAATGTAAACAATCAGACATTTATCCTCCAGTCTGGGTGGTTTATCTGAGTCACAGTGGCTGTGGTCCAGTGAGGAGCTGCCCTTTCATCACTGTGACGGTGAACAGCGACACCGTTTCCTGGACATTTGTTGAAAACTCTGGGGTTTGAGATTTAAAGCCAAAAGACATTGTTATGATGGGAAGCAGCGCTGAAGTGTGTTTGCACGAGAGGACAGAAGTCAGCCAGAAGCCAAGTCGCAGAAATGTGCAGACCATAAATGTATATATCATGCACGTACTGTACTGTATATCACAGATGAAGTAAATAAGGCAGGTATCTACATTTCTTGCTGCTGGGAACTGTGTGTCTCGACAGTGGACCCCCTGGTACATTTTTTTTTTTTTAACTTCCCTCTGCTGTAGGTTGTTTTGATTAGTGATAAACGAGCCAAACTGTATGCATGTGTCCTGCAGGTGGTCTTATATAATATGAACATGGCAATATGAACAGGCCTGCTGCACTCACCAGACTGAAGTCCCATTGTGGTCCTGGGGTGAGGAAGGTGAAGGAGCTTCCTCTTCGCAGGGACCTGTGGGAGCAGAGGGAGGGAGGGTCAGACTTCCAACAAAACTACAGTACATCAAAAATCACCTTCTACAGCACAGAGCCTGTTTATCATGGCCTCTCACTGAGGCCTCAATGTCATCTCAAGATCATCCCACACTGTGCTCTGGATAAGCATGACTCAAAACCAATTATGAGAATATTTATGAAGCATCAGATAGATTTAAACCACCAGTGGACTCCACCCTGACCTACAGTCCCAGCCAAACAGTGACTTAGTGAGTTCAAAGCTTTCATGAGGTGAACTGTGACTCAGTGAGTGGTGATGTCCTGAGAAAACATTCACCTCCCGTTACCTACCACAGCCTCAGCATGGTGGAGCTGCAGCGCTGTCCTCCGGTCCAGACCAGGGCTGACAGATCAGGATCCACCCAGTCAGAGTGAAAAGGGCAACATGACTCCCAGTCTACTTCCTCTAAGAAGCCGCATCAGCCACTAAGCTGTCCTGAGCCCGGAGACCCCTGTGACATTTGAAGGAGGAGTCATTTATCCAACACCTTCCTCCCTCCCAGAGATTTGGAGGGTGCCCAAATGTCTTTTTGGCGGGATACTCTGAAAGGGGAGAGGTTTGCCTTTTTTGGGACTCGGCGGTGGGATCGTCCGGACTGAACACTCCCCCCAAAAACCAGCCACGCATACGGTAAATCCCTCTCATGTCAAACAACTTATCTTCAATCCGTGTGATTATTAAAGTATTACAACAAGGTTAGGCCGGATAAGGCCACACTGAAGACCGTTACACAACACATGGCGCTCAGTAAATGGATGGTTACACAGCGAGAAAAAAAACATCAAAGCAGGGCCTAAATCTGTCCTGTACCAACAATAAATTGGATTTTTATTGAAGCACTATTTCACACAGATGAAATACTTTCAATGAGAAGCGTGCCTCAGAGCGCCATACATGGCAAAGTGACTGCAACTTATGAAACTAAGTAAGAGAAGGCGGAGGTTTTCTTGATAAAGACATTAAGGCCTTTAGTAGGAGGAATTTTAATGCCACTTGAAAAAAGAAAAATTAGGAAAAAACTATTTAAAAAAAAAAAAAAAGGTTCCATGATCCCATATTTGAACTCATAAGAAAATGAAAACAAAAGATGAAATGTTAAGACACTGTGGAGTATGTTTAAAGGAACGACCACGCAATAACGGCTCATCATGAAACACAGCGAATCAAACCACCTACATTGCTCAGCTTTCATAACCCAGTGTGGGACTCACACATTATCAGAAATGGTGTCAGAACAGTTTATACTATCCAAGACTTATGTCACGGGGGGCTTTGATGGTGGGACCCTAAAGAGTCATGAGCATCCGGAGAATGTGGAGATGCTCAGAAACACTTGTCCTGTGTGTGTGTGTGTGTGTGTGTGTGTGTGTGTGTGTGTGTGTGTGTGTCCGCCAAGTGCTGCTCGTAAGGCTGAGTCATTCCAGTCATACTGCCGCTCTGCTACTGTTGCTTCAGGCGGCATTTCATCAAATGACACAGCAACTGTCCTGCAGTCAGCACTGCTGGCTGCTGCAGCTCCCTGCACCCGTTCACACCTCCCAAACATGGACTAGTGCTGGGCTACATGTTCATTTATAATCATTCCACATCAGCAGAATGGATAATGTTTTATCTACAGTGGTTGAGTGTCATCATATCAGCTTTGGGTGTTTGTCATCACCAAAAAACAATCCTTAATTAATCTTATATAACTACAAAAAAAAAAAATCTTGATTATTCAATTAATCATTTGGTTCAATTAGAGCCAAATGTCAGCCTCACACCAAACACCTTCTCAAGCAATTTGTCAGACAAATTTCCAATGCAGAATAGAATCATGAGTTTTGCTAAAGTTGTGGCGCGCTCCCGTCATCTCCATCGTTCGGTGTACGGTGACCGTCCCAGCTGTCTTAACTCGGTCTGTTGTCCACTTTGACGTTCCGATAAAATCAAACTGAACTTTGTAACTGGAACTTGTCCACTGTCAGTTAATCAGTCAACTTGATTAATAAACTAATTGCTTTAGCTCAATTGAAAACCCTATTGAGCTGTGTGAAGTCCAGTAACATGACAATGCTCCAAACAGACCTGAGCGCTTCATTTATTCATCACTTTAGTAACAATTACTACCAGCAGTTACTATCAGCACTTTGAACGGACCACTGTTACTGTAGAACAGAAACGTCTGGCAGCACTTAACACAACCCTGCTATCCAGTAGCTGCTGCACAGGAAGTGAGACATTGTGTGGTTCAGTAACAGTAACAGCAGTCTGTGTGGCAGCGTCCGTCTTTTAGCACTAGCTCTTAACACATGACATTTATAGTAACAGTCACACTTCATACTAGAGCCCCACCGATAATGGATTTTTGAGGCCAATGCCGATAACGATATTAGACAGTAAAAAAATTCAGATATCGATATATCGGCCAACATATATATATATGAACACTTGTGAAAAAGAAAAATTGCGTCCAAAATTACATTAGTGCACTGAAACGGTAAACTTCTTTGGGAATTAAATAAAATAACTATAAAAATAAATAACTATAAATAAAAACATAACAACATATATATATATATATATATATATATGTAAAACTTGAATGAAAACAAAGGATGAAATATACATAAAATGCTGTCTATATAACTTGACTTGGCCCGAGAATTTCCACTGCATTCTTGCTTCTTAATAAAAGCATTCATATCAGAGCATTTCAGAGAATATATGCGCAGATACTTATCGGTCAGGCTCTACTTCATAGAGGGGGGAGGCACAATATTGTCTAAATATATGAGTAGGGCATATTTTCAGTCTCTCCAAAAGACATTCGTAGTGCTGCAACTAAGCAGCCAGGTCCTGTGGAGCTCAGTGGGTTAAACTGTGGACTAACACACTAATTAACTAATGTTGGTTTGGACTTCCTGTTGGGACCACCCATGTTGGAACTGTATGCACTGATGCTGCTGTAAGGTGTTTTGGATAAACAGCATGTGCTGTGGAATAACAGCAATAGCTAAAGAGAGAAGGAAAATGAGAAGCTCCCTGGGTGTCCAAGGGGCAAGTTAGGGGTTAAAGGTCACTGCAGGTGTTGTTCAGACTTAACTGTCAAAGTGCTTAATTAATGGGACACTCCTGAACAGGGTAATTTGTTCTGTTGAAGTGTCCTCAGCTCCCCACTTGAAATATCAATGAATAAACTTCTACAGGAGGGAATATACTGTTGATGCTCAGAAGATCACGGATGCACTGAACATAATCAGATGTCAAGATACAACATCGGTTGATCCAAACAAAATCAACTCAACTACTTTTAAAGGTCGATTTATTATAAAAGTTATTTTATAAGCAAAAACATTTGAAGGTTTCAGGATCTCAAATGGGAGAATTTGCTAGATCTAGATCTAGAGCTTTAGATTTATCAATGTGCAAAATAAAAATGTCAAATCATGTCACTGAAAACTAACAAGCATTGGTCCAAGAGGCTGGGCCACACTCACAGTACTTCATGCTGACGATCCAGACATTGGCCGATTTCTCACACTTGACGTAGAAAGACACGCTGGGAATCTTAGTGTTAAACAAAAGCAGTCTCCTGCTCATCGACTTAATATCTCACCGCTTAATCTAAACAACTGTTGTAGAGCAAGTGTCACTGGAGCGGACAAGGATGCTCGTAATAAAAGAGGTTTGAGGAAGTGAGCTCATCATCAAAAGGGCCACCAGTGAGAAATAACCCCCCCCTTCAACAGCTACTGCTCAGGGCTCTTGTTGAAGACACACACAGGCAGTGGCAGACTGTCAAGAGTGAGACAGTGTTAGCAGGTTGGCGTCTTGCTTCAAGAACAAGTAAGACAATGAAATATAACAGAGGAAGACCATAAGAGAACCATGTGATGAAAGACTATGAGGCAGGAATCACAACAGAAAGTTATGATACTGACTAAGGATGGATATTAAGGACCAGTCTGAAATTGTTACTGAGTCCTGATTGGTCAGAATTAAAAATACAGAGAGGCTCATGGGCCGTTAGCTTTGATTGATTCTAATATAGTTGATGAGTATTTCCCTCGCCAACTGACACTTGTTTTTTTTTTTACATCTTAACATCTCTCTACGTGCGTGTATATGGATCCTAACGATGGCACATCCAGCCTTTACGTCTGACGTTTTATTTACATTGAATCCACGCCTGCAGGCTGGAGTGTAATGTTATGGTTGAACTGGATGAGCTACTGGACACCAGTACTCACAACTAGAGTGGGATGAATGATTTTTGGTTGTGGTTGTTATTTTTCCACAGTAGGGAGATGACTTTGGCCCTCAATCCCAATTATCACATCCCTTCCAGAAGCACATGCTCATACCTGCTTGGTATGATGTTGAAATGAAAAACATCTGTATCAAAAGCGCCCTTAACTACTGATGGGTGGAGCAGTATTGCACAGGATCACTATCTCACAGTGACTGTCCACTGTGTCAGTGAAGGTCTGCCTTGACAGGTTGGGTTTGAAAGGAGAAATAGGGAGTGGGGGAGGAGAGAGAGAGAGAGATAGACCATGGACAGCAGTACACACTGTTGATTGTTAATTGTAACAGTGAAAATAAAAACAGTTATACCCATTGGTAATGGTGTTATTGTGTTAATTGTTATAGTGGAAATAATCATACTAATGCGTACAGAAAGTCAAAATGTCTGCTCTGGAAAAGGTCAATGGTGACTAGGGGAATTAATGGATGTGGCTCTAAGAGAAGATTGCTGATTCTACACAGTAATTTATTTTTATCTTTAGCTGTAATGTTGCATTTTAAATCTAAACTGAGATGTAAACATTGATCAGTTTCCTTCTTTTGCTTTTATTTTAACCCTGGAACTGTTTTGCTTTCAGGCAGCTCTGCCTTTTATTTTTTTTTCCAGTTTATGGCTGTTTGACTGACGGGGCGGACATGTTTGTGTTACTGCATATTACAAAGGCTTCGTCTGACCTCTACTTTCCGTGGATTTCTCAGAAACTGAAAGCACCCGATAATGCAGTAAACACATGACCTCATTCTCACATCTACTTTAACTTAAGGTAAAAGACTAAAGGTCCAACACTGGCCTAGTTGTTGGTGAGATCATCCCGTGAGCGTTCAGGTTCAGTGCAGCTGAATGTACGTCAACAGTTTTGTATTCTTTCAAAGAGAGAGAGAGAGAGAAACCAAATCCCTGTTTACTCTGTGTGATTTGCCTGTGGACAGATGAGCAACAACTAAACATGTGACACTCAATTCTTCAAAGAGAATCAGAATACACGGCTGGTTCTATTACCTGCTGTACCCTGCGTGCAATGTACAGAACTATTGTTGCTATCTTAACAAATTATCCGGTAACCAAACATCTCATCAGATGTGGACTTGTCCACTGTGCATGAATCATGAGCATAGTTCCTTAATATTCATGACAAAACAACAACTGCAACTTTTATACTGCACAGAGCTGACGGGGACCAGTATGAAACAAGGTGGATCCTATCACACACCCGCAAACACAAACAAAAACACACACACACACACACACACGATGACATCACAATTTAGCAGTCCAACAAAAAGCTGGTTGCGTGAGCTGTACCCATTTCTAGCTCATTGTATCTACTGTTGTGTTGTCTTGTGTTGTTTGACTATTTGTAGCTTGTTGTTGTCTCCTTTTAAACGGGACATCTGGGTATTTTTTTAGCTAAACGTATTGCACATCACAATCAGTGCATTTCAGTATTTTACTCTACTCTGATATCTGTGGTTTTATGATACTGAAAACTGACTGTTTTAATTACACTGCACACGTGAAGCCAAACTACAGGCAGAGTTTAGCAACAGCTATAAACTCTCTGTGCAACACACCAGATTCATGCTTTGTACCGGAACTGTACTGTTTATGTTCATATGTACATATGTACTGTTTATCTAATAGTGTATAGAAACTTGCATTGCATGCTTTTATATCCAGCAGACCTGATGCCTGTAATTCTCTCCTACTGGTCTACCCAAAAACGTTATAAACCGGGTTCAGCTGATTCAGGATCTGCAGCCCGAGTGCTGACCAGGACCAAAAGGAGACAACAAAGTTTCCATAGTGATTTTAAAATCCTTTTACTTGTTTTTAAAGCACTTCAGGGTCTTGCACCAGCATATAGTATGTTTCACATGCTTACAGCTTACGAACCTGTACGACTTATTTGTTCCAAAGTGCAGGATTCAAACCTTTGGCGAGGCAGCTTTTAGCTTTTATGCTCCGAGCTGATGGAACAGTCTGAGATTTTCTTACGGGTTTTTTTTGTTTGCTAATGTTATTATAGCTTTTTTAATCTATTTTTATCATTATCATTATTATCATTTTATCAAATATCACTTCAGTCTTCTGTGAATCACTTTGAACTGCACTAACCTGTATGAAAAGTGCTATACAAATAAGGTTTGATTGGTTGATAATGATTCTAATGCCATTTAAAGTATTCAGCAATATCCAGTATTGCATGAAAGCACGCACAACAGCACTGTTCACTAGGGGAACCACTGAGATGTCATATTTCCCATAGTTGAGCTGTTTTGAAACCCGATCGCTCCCATGTGTGTAACTTTTTCATGAATACGTGATTGATGTCACCACACATTCCTCGCCACCACAAGCCAGGGGACAAAGGTCGTTTCTCCTCCTCTACCTGCTCTTATGTGTACAGGGAAGTGCACCCCGTGAGTCAGTGGATCAGCATCCCACTTAGCCCTGCCCTTGTTTGTTAAAGCTGGCTAAATGTGAAACTGAACTATCTGCTGACCCCACCTCCACCCACACGTCCTCCTCTGTCTTTTTCTACTGATACTACAGAAGAACGCGCCACTGTAGAAGTCATTCAGATCATCTCATACTACTCTTATGAAGCAATTACATCGCACCAATTCAACTTGGTGTTTTAAATATGTTGCTTTACATGGACAAGAAAACTTACAAAGTTGAGTTCACAAACTCTGAACCAACCTTGTTTATTTCTGCTCGCTCTTGGCAGCGAGACCACTCAGAAATTAAAAAAATCCACTGCCAGTCTAGTTTTTTAATGTCGGTATCTCTTGGGAAATCAAGACTTATTTTCTCTCACTCAACATTTATGTGATTTATGTGTTTTTTTTTCCATAAACCGTTTTATTGCAGTCAAATATTGGGCGGGGGTCAAATATCGGGTGATGTTTTTTCCATGTTTGTCTGCAGAGCCAGCTGGGCACTGGGCAGGACTGGGACACTTTGGCACACAATATGGAAAGCCTTTCAAAAAAAGAGTCCAACATAAATGCTCCCAGTGCTTTATTTTTCCAAAACATACTGATTACTCTGATGTTAGCCACCAGTCTGAGAATCTATGCAAAAAATCTCATTGTGTATAAATGAGCTCCGGGAGACTAAGTCCCGGTCACATGTATGGCCAATACATGAAAGACATAGCCTGGAGAGATAGTGTTTGTGTTGCCTGGATACACTTTGTGATTGAAAGATGATTCAAAAGTTACTGTATGTACAGACGTAGGGTTGGAAGAACAATGCGCACACAAGGCTTACTATTATGAGTACCGCCTTGGGAATTTCAAAAATCTCTCCTCTCCATAAATAGAGATGAGGCAATAATGTGCTTATTGGCTAATATCAGCTTTAACTGTAGAGCTCGTTTTCACACCAGCAGTTGTTGTTAATTATTTTTAGGGCATTTTACTCAAATAGCAGGTTAACATTTTTTCGAGTTTGTCATAAAACAAGACTCACACACCACTTTGTACATTAAAAGAGTTATTGCGTACTCTAATAATTCCTTCTCTCAATATTGGCTGTGAATTGATCCCTTCCAGGAAGTGTTCTCTTTCAAGAGTAACTCCAGTTCAGCTGAAACGAATGAGACTTCAGCAGTTGGCATTAGTTACATCAGATACAGTAGGTATCTTCCACAGTCACAACTCTTTTAGTACAAAGTTTGCACACTGTGTTTTGTCAGACACATATGGGTGAGTATTGTTAGAAGACAGTGTTTTGTTTGTTTCATTTTTTCTTGTTTATTATTTTTCTCTAGTTTTATTATAATTTATTTTTTCTTCTGATGTATAACATTCCTATTTTTGTTACTATTTGCTCAATTTTTTTCTATTGTGATCTGCAATTATTATGAAAGTGACCTGTGCTTCTTGATTGTATTGTAAAGATTGAAATGATGTTGTAATGTTATGATCAGACTAGAAAAACGGAACTTATCCTTTAATATAACTGTCTAACCAGCAACAGACAAAAGTAACTTGGTCTTTATAAAAGACTTATTTACAATGTGGTTTATGAATCTGACATACACATACATTTGTATTAAGACTTAAAAACACAGGTTAACAGCTGATTTGGAAAACAGTGCATCTGAATGATAAAAGACACAGGGCCAAAAGTTTGACACAGTAAAATCAGAACCCCCTCATCATTGTAACAAGGACTGGAAAACACCTCTACTCAAGACTTTACATTTAACATTACAGATTTCAAATTGCTCAAATAAATCATACAAATAAAAGCGGATAAATAACGGCAAATTAAACCCACTGGAAATATAAAAGGGTACAAATGGCAGACTACACTTTCCAACACGGGAGGCCGCACAGTAAGCGTTTGCTGACATCTAGTGGCGTTTTGACGCAACTGAAAATATGTGCACACTTTAAAACAATGTAAAACGCAACAAATATATTTTAAATATTTGGTAGCATGACACGACTAACGCCACTATCTTACTCTGTGCTATTTAAAACTTATAGTTTCGTCGTTTAAAGAGACTACGCCGCTCATTACTGATAAGTTTACAGCAGCAATGTGCCGAGCTAAAGCCCAGCCACATTTAGCTTATCAGTAACTGTTGCTCCGGGCTAATAACCACTAATGGTTTGGCGCCGACGCTTCTGTCGGTATTATTAATTTTGATACTGCAGTTTTTGTGAGTTGGTCGAAGTCTGACTAGAATGTATGGGCTCACCGTCGCAGACTCCTGTTGTTATTCTCGGGGGACGACTCTTCTTCAGCTGAAAACTTCCTCTTCAAGCTCCTGGAGCTCGGTTGTCTCTTTGGTTTCTCCCCGTTGGAGACATGAGCTGGGACCTCATCGGTTTCACCCATTTGAAATGTCACTAACACAGATCGGTGGTAATTACGTGTTACTGAAAGGGTTAAACAAAATAACAACAATAAATCTCACTAATACAACAGAGACTCGTGACTATTTTTGAATATGGCGGAAGTCCAAGTATTGACCAATGAGAGAATAGAGGAACTCGTTTCCGGGATGTCACAATAACTGGGCGGGGCGAGAGTAATTCAAGGGACCGTAGTGTCTGATAAAACGAAAATAATGTTATAATCAAACATATGAGACAAACAAATGAGATAATATAAAAATATGTGAAAAGTTGTGATATCAAAAAAGCCCAATATCTTTAAGAATATCCATGCACTTTAATAGTGGACTACTTTCTTGTTTCATTATGTTTATTTTTATTTTATATTTTTTCTTGTTTATTATAAGTGTATTATTTTTCTCAAGTTTTCTTTTTTTTTCCCTCTGACCTATAATGTTCCTGTTTTTGTTACCGTTTGCTCAGTTGTTTCTATTGTGATCTGCAAATGCCCAAACGTGACTTGTGCCTTTTTTGAATGTATTATAAAGAATCTCATAAAAAGAAAAAAGAAAAAGATGCCGTAATGTTATAATCAGATATCAAAGAACTGGTTATCACACACAGATGCACACACACACAAACATAAAAACAGTAGTTATGGGGCAACTGAAGATGAGAGCATTGTTTATTACATAATCTACCAGACAGAGGACAATTGTTATATATACTTACATACTGTTATATACTGTTGTGGTATACTTTAGCCAACTGAGGTGACAGGTAAGTAGGTCCCTCAAAAATAAGTGCAACACATTAAAGACATACGGTGACTATTCAGTAGTATCAACTTGAACACAATCTGAACAGCCATAACTTATTGCATATAACTTAAAGATATTACCTGTCTTGTTTATAAAGATTAAAGCTGCTGATAAAAATGTATTCAAAAAAATTCGACCAGCACTCAATCTGATGCACACTCCTCACCAGCAACAAACACTGCTGGGGGTTAATGTCACTGTCCCGGCCAGGAGGCTCTGAGCTTGAGGAGAATCTGCACATCACAGGGTGCCAAGCAGTAAACCCCCAACTCATTCAACGCAGACTCGGGTGGAGGGTCCTCTATACCTCCCATATCTCTCGTCTCCTCCTCTGAGTCTTTAAGGAGATCCCTTAGCAGAATAGCAGAGCCCACATTCAGGCACAAGATGATGCACGCCTCCTTAACACTGTGAAGACACAGAGAGACACAGACTAATCATGATGCCGGTAGAACTTGGTCTCTTTATCTTCACTTGTCTTTCTTATAATCCTCATACCATGTTTTGTTTTTAGCTTGGTAATTCATTTTGTGATCATTACTATCGTCATAAACTGTTACACACATGATATATGCACTCTAACCCTAACCAGCAACATCCAGTTGTTGAAACATTTAGTCACATGTATGAGCCTGTGGTAAAAAAGTGTTACACATGTGCATGCACACACACGCATACTTGTTTGGGCGTTTTGAGCCACACACACACACACACACACACACACACACACACACTCACTGCTTAAAGAAGTTCTCAGGTCTTTTGCAGTAGTGACCAAACAGAGGAAACAGGTTTCTGGTCATGTCGAACTGAAGCTGAGCCGCTCCGCCGTCACTGAAGTGATTGGACAGGACCACCTGACAGAGAGAGAGAGACACAAGGAGCTCATTGTAACTGCGCTGATAGGAAATCACATGGATCTGCTGTTTATAGCAAGCATTACAACAGAACAGAAGCGGGGCTTTAGTGGGTATTCATCCCTTACATCCTGGTAGAGGAAGTTGTCAAGTCTCTCTGCCAGGCCCTGCCAGGCCAGCTGGAACAGAGAAAGACTCAGGACCTGATGAAGGTTCAACAGTCTGTCCCTCACACACAGCATCATGGGACATGCTGAACTGGACAGGGACATGGTGGACTGGTCGTGCTGGGATGGTAGAGATAACCACCTAAAGGAAAGCGAATAAGTGAGAGTTAATGTTTATTCTTTGGCCGTCCTGTTCAAATCCTGTTCACTCATGTCTCACCTGTCTTGGCCGTACGGTCTGGCTTTCTCTGTGATTTCTCTCATGGTCCATTCCAGCAGTCTTCCCATCATGTCTCCCTTCAGTCGATCCAGCAGAGCCAGCAGACCTTCAAACAGAGAGCCCTCCAGAGAAGCCAGGCGACCCACCTCCATCACCCCGAGATCTCCCAGCACCGTCTCCTCACCGAGGGAAACGGCCGCCTGCTGCAGCTGCAGGAAGAACTGAGGGGAGAGGAAAGGAGCTGGTAAACACAAACCTCAGTGAGAAGCAAAACCCAGGTCCAAATGTGTCCAAGTTTCTATGCTGTCATCGAATCCTTGCTCAGACTCACACTGGTCTTCACTTCCTGTTTGATCAGGCAGTTTCTGAATCAAATCGTGATTCTAGAAATTTAATTTGAACTAAATTGAAGAACTACTAATTTAATTATAATTGAGAAACCCAACTGAGAACTGGCAAAAAACTGACACAAATGAAATAAATATAAAATGAATTGAATAAACTCCACTCACCACATTGTCTCCCCAGTCTCCCAGAATGGTGGAAATGTAGTTGACAGCATTAAGGATGGCACAATAACGGGCTCCGAGTGGACAGCGAGACTCCTCCTTCATCACCTGGCAAAGAAATACAATTTTTTAGATTTTACTGTGTTTTAAATGTATGTTTTTCGAGTCACAGTGTCTTCTATGTCGCTTCCGTTTTTTTCACCATTATTATGAATTATTATTATTATTTTATCATATCCTTTATTCAACCAAAAAGTCTCATTGAGATGAAAGTCTCTTTCTTTACAGTGACCAGGGCAAGGCAGAAGCATCAACAGTGTAACAACAGTAAACACAAACAACTGAACAAACAAGTGAACACAAATCCGGTTACTGTGCAACACTAAAATGATTTCGGTGCAAATTTAGGAGCAGTTACGTTCACCAACAGTACTGGTTTCTTGATCCTTTCAAACTGACATATATTCCTCCATAGTAATAAACTCAGTCCTTCTGCAGATTACCTGCAGATTATCTGGTTTACAGCTGTTACACCTACACCTCCTTACAACACACAACCTCCTTAGAATTCACAATGTCCCTCTGACATGTCAAAAACAGAGAGCAGCGAAACACTGACTTTCATCCTGGTGCTTTAAAGAAAAGTTTCTCCATGTTCCAACATGTCCAGTATCACCCAGTGAAAGCTTGTGTCTCCCTCCATCATTTCTTTAATGTTTTCCTCATAATCATAAGCCCAACACCTCACGTCTTCTTTTACTGTCCTTCCTTCATTGCTTGACTGTTTTCTCTTTATTAACACCAGCGTGTTTTTGTCATCATTACCTGGGTCAGTCGGATGCGGAAATCATCCACGAGTTCTCTCTGTAGCCCCAGGAACTTCAGTTGTGCTGAAGGACAGGGCAGGCCCCGGTACCGCTCTGAGAACAGCCACATGACAGAAAACACAAACAGAAGAAGAAAAAGAAGAAGAAGACGAAGGAGGAGGAGGAGAAGCAGAAGATGAAGAAGGAGGAGGAGGAGGAGAAGAAGAGGAAGGAGGAGTAAAAGAAGGACAGGTATACCTGATGATGATTCCAGCCTCAACATTACTATATCGTCAGAGAATGGAGATTCATTTTGACTACGGTAACATGAAACTATAATAAATTATATTCTGAACTGAAGGTTTTTCTTTCCATCTGAACCCAGTGGAAAACATTCAGGATGTGGTACAATAGGAGGTGTTTGATGCAAAAAAAAAAAAAAAAGCAAACTGGCAGTGTCTCAATTTTATTGAGTGGAGTGGACTGATAGTCTTTACCAGTGATGACCTGCAGCAGAGTCATGAAGGTCTCAGCACAATCAGGAGCCTTCAGCTCATCCATGTCACTGATGTCTTTGTACTGAGAGCTCCACGCGCCCTCAGCTGACAGCATGGCGTCCATCTTCTCCACTGCCACTGTGTATACAGAGGGACACAGGGTTATAACAACAGCAAACTTACTGCGACCGTGATGATTGTGTGTGTAAGCATGTGACTGAAAACTCAACTGTTGACATGCTGATCTTTTATTTTTGAGTTCTGTGGATATCAACTTGGTAAGTTAGGAAGCTGTAGACGGATCAGCTACAGTTTGTCTTTGACTGTAGAACGTTGTAACTGTGTTAATCCGAACTGATTCAGCAGCACATTTTTACAGCGTTGTCTCCTTGAGTAAGGGTGGAATAGTTTGTATGGTGTAATACAAGTGTGTAAGGAAGAAACACAACTTAATTAATTATCTGAATTATTATAATAACAACACACAGGTGGCTGGCTAAAACCCTGTGTAGGTGATACAACATAAAATGTGGATGGAAACTGATAAAAGTGGTACAAACGATGAAGTGGTGTAGTTGGTGTAGTAAAATTCACTTTGATACAAACATAAATTGTAGTTAACCTCATAACTAGAATTCGGGCCTCGTGGTTGTTTCCTCCACCAACCAGACAAATCGCAAGAAATATGGTCAGAGTCTTTTCTGAGTTACAGTGTTGAATGATAATAATTGTTGTATTGTAAATGTTTATGCAGAGCATTATGATGTCACAGTGAAGGTGACCTTTAAATGTCATCACTTCATAATTTTATCCTATTAGACATCTGTGTTACATTGTGTCATAATTAGTGAATAAATTTGTGAGTTATGGACAAAAATGTGTTTAATGAGGTCACAGTGACCTTTGACCACCAAATTCTAATCAGTTTATCTTTGAGTCCAAGTGAATGTTTGTGCCAAATCTGAAGGGATTGCCTCAAGGTGTTACTGAGGTATCATGTTCACAAGAATGGGACGGACATACAGACAACCCAAAAACAAAAAACCTCTGGCCCTGGCTGTCATCGACGCAGCGGCCTAATAAACTGAAGTAATAATAATGGAATAACTAAATTATGCCTTTGACTAACAATCACACAGAGGAACGAGTGACAGACAGCGCCAGTCCTGGCCTCATACTTGACCACTTACTCTTCCTCTCCACAGTAAGCCACTTCTGGAGCACTGCGTCGTCCAGCAGGAGGTGGAGCAGCCCGGGCAGCACCGCTGGGTAGTTCTGGTTGCTGCGCAGCTCCTTCTCAAACTGCAGCACCTCCTCCATCAAGTGACAGAAGAGCACATCATCATACAGCAGTCTGGAGGCATCGCTGGCCACTTTGTCCTGGACCAGACACAACAGGCCTCGACACAGCTCCACCTGTACACACGCACGCACGCACACGCACACGCACACGCACACGCACACACACACACACACACAGCAACGTCAGCAACACATCTTGGAGTAGTGTTCAAAAGATATTACATCATATGTTGTAATAAACACAATGTCAACAATACAGAGGTTTGGAGTCCTTGATAACCAATCATTGTTTCAGTTGTTTTATATAAATATTACATACATTACAATTCAATTTCAGTTAACGTCTTAAAGCAAGAGTGGGTCGGAACCTAGTATCATTCTGGCCCATCTATGGTCAAATGATTTTATAACTGTGACATCATCTGATAAAATAACCAAACACATAAATAAGATCTGTGATTTCAGCTGTGCCTACTATAACATGACTCAGAGTGAGTGTTTTTTTCTGCTTTTATTACAGTCATAGTGAGAGAGAGAGAGAGAGAGAGAGAGAGAGGATGACACGCAGCAAAGGGCCACATTACTGGGTCACATCATGTTTTGTGAGATCCCTGTGATCTTGATCTTTGACCTTTGACCTTTGACTACCAAGATCTAATCAGTTCAACTTTTGAGTCCAAGTGAATGTTTGTGCCAAATTTGAAGAAATCCCCTAGAGGTGTTACTGAGACATTGTGTTCACAGACGGACGGACGTACAGATGGACGGACAACCCACCTCCGGACCTGGCTGTTGCCTGTGCGGAGGCATTGAAATACCTGTGTGGACCACACTTAACCAGAGAGGATCAAAACAATCAAGTAGTCGTTGTAGAAGAACATACCCTGGCACTGATGGCGGCCCCGGCTCGGTCCAGGATAGGTTGGATCTTTTCCTCCATGAAGGTGGAGCTGTTCCCCATCCACATCAGAACCTGTGTGAGGTACCACTCCGGCTGGAAAAAAAAAAAAAAAAAACACAGACAGAGGATGAGTTGGAGGTTTGAGAGATTTTCTCCTGTGTGGGAACATTCAGCCTCTCACTGATCCACTTGTCTGTGCTTGTAAAATTAAAAAATAGAGAATCATATGCATTTGTGTATAACTTCACTGTGATGTGTGTGTGTGTGTGTGTGTGTGTGTGTGTGTGTGTGTGTGTGTGTGTGTGTGTGTGTGTGTGTAAGACCTTGCTGAGGGAGTTGGTCTGTCGATTCCCGTAGAAGTGGTATCTGAATCTCCTGCTGAGCGGCAGCAGCATGATCTGGATGGGCAGACAGAGGGGAGGAGCCTGAGACGGAGGTGTGGCTGACGACGCAGGCTGGGCAGAGGGTGCACCGTGACCGGAGGCCAAAGCCCTCTGAGATATGAGGTCATCACTGTCAGGGGACGTTAAAGAAACGAGCACATGCAGTGTCCTGGTCTCACACCATCACACAGTGCAGTCAGAAAGTATTCAGACCCCCTCAGGTTTTTCATGTTTTATCGTTATGCTTAAGCTAAAGTAAAAAAATAATTTTCCCTCATCAATCTACACTCAATATTCCACAATGACAAAGTGAAAACTGAATTTTTGTAATTTCTGAAGATTTATTAAAAAAATTAAAACTGAAATATCACATTGACATAAGTATTCAGTCACCAATCTGCAGCAGTTCCTTCCTCCTCATGGTTTCTGCTCTGATCTACATTGTCAGCTGTGAGGCCTTATATAGACAGGGGTGTGTCCAATCAGCTGAGTTTACCACAGGTGGACTCCAACCAAGGTGTAGATGATCAAGAAAAATGGGAGGAACCTGGACTGAATTTAAAGTGTCTGAATACTTATGCCAATGTGTTTTCATTTCTAGTTTTCATAAATTTCTAAAATTCTGTTTTTGCTTTGAACATAACATAATGTGAAAAAAGTGAAGGGGTCTGAATACTTTCTGAAAAGTTTGAATCCTGCTGGGAATCCTGCTGTTTCATGTCACCCTGTCCCCCTCTACTTTACAACTACCGTCATCAATTTGTTAAAAACTACAATAATGATACTCATGCTTTAAAGATTGGAAGATGCCTGTACATAAAAGAGCAATACATACTGTATGTAGTGATTATTTGCAGCTAATCTTCGTTAGAGGTCTACAGAACATAGATGTGAAGAAAGTGAAGGATACGAGGTCTGCAGGGCGAGTAGCTGAGTGACGAGCAGCTCCAGCTGACTGTTGATCTCCTGACCGTTGGCAGTGGGTGTCAGTGACTGAGTTGGAGGGGAGATGATCGGCCAGTGAAGCTGAGTCAAAACTTTCTCAAAATCACTGTGGAAGGAAGAGGAGGACTGAGCTCATATGGTGAACACAGCATAATGATACAGTATTTATAGAGTATATAAAAGAACACTGTGTGGGGGGGACTGGGTGGAGGTTTACCTGGACAGTCGGTCTTTGATAATCTTGTGCCAGAAGTGAAGTGTTTCTCGGAGGAAGTCCTGGAGGTGAGAGCATCCAGATTGGTTGAGTCCAGCATCCAGTGCAGCCATGCTGTCTACTGCCCTGATGGCCTCCCAAACACTGCTGGTCATCAGACACTGCTGGACTGCAGCACTGCAGACACACAACACTTCACACATTACTGCTTCTGTCAGCCCACAGAAGACTGAAGGCAGGAAGAACGCTTTTTAAAGGTCAAACTAAAACTCAGCATGTCTCACTGCCCTTTCTCTCCAGGGTCTTAGAAAAAGTTAGTGTTGAACTGACTGCCCTTCTTAGAGTCATGAATGATCTGCTGGTTGAAAATCTTCACTTTCAGTTCTATTAAATTCAAGTTATCTAACTGTTGGTAAATCTGTTTTATTGGATCATCTCCACCTCTGGGTTGGCATCTCTGGTTCCCTTATAAATTGGTTTTATGCTTATTTACAAGATACATTTCTTAATGTGGGCAGGTCACGGTCATCCTCTGTGAAGATGACCTGTGGAGTCCATCAGGTGTCTGTCCTTGGGCCTCTATTCTTCTCTCTATACATGTTACCACTGGAGCATGTCATCTGGAGACATAATGTCAGCTTTCGTTTCTAACTACTATTGGCCCTGACAAAGTAAATGCTTGTACCTCTCATTTCCAAAAATCTTGGTGTCACCTTTGATAACCTCCTCAGTTTGAACAAGCATGTCAATATAGGACTTAGGGTTTGAATTCACTTTCAACTTTAAGTCACTTCTTAAAACCCATTATTAAACTAAGTCATCATCCTGATACTTATTTTATCAACTATTTCAAACATTTAAGAATATTCTATTACTCTACCTCATTTGTAGTACTTCTGCTCTTTTCTCATCTTTAATGTTGTATAATCTTTAACCTGTTTTTAATTGTTTTCTATTGTTTTTATTTTGTCTTGTAAAGCACTTTGTAGCTATGTATTGAAAGATGCTAAATAAATAAAGCTTATTATTAT
>NW_019525193.1:119691-132794 GCF_002814215.2 Seriola lalandi dorsalis | reverse complement strand
TTGCATTTTTATGCATTACGATACTATCTTGTTTTATACCTGGCCATACTATCACCTTTTTATGGCCTTTTATGATTCAAAGTGCTATGTTAGTTTTTTGACATTTTATGCCATAGTATACTATGACGTTTTTTGACATTTTATGCCATAATACACTATGACATTTTTTTGCATTTTTATGCATTACAATACTATCTTGTTTTACACCTTGCCATACTCTCACCTTTTTATGACTTTTTATGACTTAAAATGCTATGTTGTTTTTTTGACATTTTATGCCATACTATACTATGACGTTTTTTTGACAATTTATGCCATAATACACTGTGACATTTTTTGGCATTTTTATGCCTTACAATACCATGTTGTTTTATACCTTTCCATACTATCACCTTTTTATGACTTTTTATGACTTAAAATGCTATGTTGTTTTTTTGACATTTTATGCCATACTATACTATGACGTTTTTTTGACAATTTATGCCATACTATACTATGACTTTTTTTTTGCATTTTTATGCATTACAATACTATCTTGTTTTATACCTTGCCATACTATCACCTTTTTATGACTTTTTATGACTTAAAATGCTATGTTGTTTTTTTGACATTTTATGCCATACTATACTATGACGTTTTTTGGCATTTTTATATGTCATAATACTATGTTGTTTTATACCTTGCCATACTATCACGTTTTTTTGGCATTTTTATGCCATACTATACTAACACGTTATTTTGAACTTTTATGCCATACTACACTATTACGTTTTGTGCCTTGCTATACTATTACATTTTTATGGCATGACAGATTAGGAACTTGTGGTTGTACAATGGTTAGAGACTTAACCACACACTTAGAAGGTCGTGGGTTCAACACCCGGTATGGGGCTTTTCTGTCATATGCTTTTATTTGAAATATTTAGGCCATTTTATACTCTGGCATTTTTTAGACCTTACTATACTATGACTTTTTATTCCTGACCATACTATGACGTTTTTATGACCTCGTATGCGTTAAAATACTATGATGTTTTTTTGACATTTTATGCCTTAATATACTATGATGTTTTATACCTTGCCATACTATCAGCTTTTTATGACCTTTAATGCCTTAATATACTATGATGTTTTTTTGACATTTTATGCCATCCTATACTATGACTTTTTTTGCATTTTTATGCATTACAATACTATCTTGTTTTATACATTGCCATACTGTCACGTTTTTATGACTTTTTATGACTTAAAATGCTATGTTGTTTTTTTGACATTTTATGCCATACTATACTATGACTTTTTTTTGACATTTTATGCCATACTATACTATGACGTTTTTTTGACATTTTATGCCATACTATACTATGACGTTTTTTTTTTACATTTTATGCCATAATACACTGTGACTTTTTTTGCATTTTTATGCATTACAATACTATCTTGTTTTATACCTTGCCATACTATCACTTTTTTATGACTTTTTATGACTTAAAATGCTATGTTATATTTTTGACATTTTATGCCATACTATACTATGACGTTTTTTTGACATTTTATGCCATCCTATACTATGATTTTTTATGCCTTAAAATACTATCTTATTTTACACCTTGCCATACTATCACCTTTTTATGACCTTTTATGACTTAAAATGCTATGTTGTTTTATTGACATTTTATGCCATACTATACTATGATGTTTTTTTGACAATTTATGCCATACTATACTATGACTTTTTTTTAGCATTTTTATGCATTACAATACTATCTTGTTTTATACCTTGCCATACTATCACCTTTTTTTGGCATTTTTATCCCATACTACACTGTTACGTTTTTTGCCTTGCTATGCTATTAAATTTTTATAGCATGAAAGCCTAGGAACTTGTGGTGGTACAATGGTTAGAGACTTAACCTCACACTGAGAAGGTCGTGGGTTCAACACCCGGTATGTGGCTTTGCTGTCATATGCTTTTATTTGAAATATTTACGCCATTTTATACTCTGGCATTTTTTAGACCTTACTATACTATGACTTTTTATGCCTGACCATACTATGACGTTTTTATGACCTTGTATGCGTTAAAATACTATGACGTTTTTCGACATTTTATGCAATCCTATACTATGACTTTTTTTTGCATTTTTATGCATTACAATACTATCTTGTTTTATACCTTGCCATACTATCACCTTTTTATGACCTTTTATGACTTAAAATGCTATGAAGTTTTTATGACATTTTATGCCATACTATACTATGACGTTTTTTTGACATTTTATGCCATCCTATACTATGATTTTTTATGCCTTAAAATACTATCTTGGTTTATACCTTGCCATACTATCACCTTTTTATGACTTAAAATGCTATGTTGTTTTTTTGACATTTTATGCCATACTATACTATGACGTTTTTTTGACATTTTATGCCATACTATACTATGACGTTTTTTTGACATTTTATACCATAATACACTGTGACATTTTTTGGCATTTTTATGCCTTACAATACCATGTTGTTTTATACCTTGCCATACTATCACTTTTTTATGACTTTTTATGACTTAAAATGCTATGTTATATTTTTGACATTTTATGCCATACTATACTATGACGTTTTTTTGACAATTTATGCCATCCTATACTATGATTTTTTATGCCTTAAAATACTATCTTGGTTTATACCTTGCCATAGTATCACCTTTTTATGACCTTTTATGACTTAAAATGCTATGTTGTTTTTTTGACATTTTATGCCATACTATACTATGACGTTTTTTTGACAATTTATGCCATCCTATACTATGACTTTTTTTTGCATTTTTATGCATTACAATACTATCTTGTTTTATACATTGCCACACTATCACGTTTTTATGACTTTTTATGACTTAAAATGCTATGTTGTTTTTTTGACATTTTATGCCATACTATACTATGACGTTTTTTTGACAATTTATGCCATCCTATACTATGATTTTTTATGCCTTAAAATACTATCTTGTTTTATACCTTGCCATACTATCACCTTTTTATGACCTTTTATGACTTAAAATGCTATGTTGTTTTGTTGACATTTTATGCCATACTATACTATGACTTTTTTTGACATTTTATGCCATAATACACTATGACTTTTTTTTGCATTTTTATGCATTACAATACTATGTCGTTTTACACCTTGCCATACTCTCACCTTTTTATGACTTTTTATGACTTAAAATGCTATGTTATTTTTTTGGCATTTTTATGCCATACTACACTATTACGTTTTGTGCCTTGCTATACTATTACATTTTTATAGCATAGCAGCCTAGGAACTTGTGGTGGTACAATGGTTAGAGACTTAACCTCACACTGAGAAGGTTGTGGGTTCAACACCCAGTATGGGGCTTTCCTCTCATATGCTTTTATTTGAAATATTTACGCCATTTTATACTCTGGCACTTTTTAGACCTTACTATACTATGACTTTTTATGCCTGACCATACTATGACGTTTTTATGACCTTGTATGCGTTAAAATACTATGATTTTTTTTGGACATTTTATGCCTTAATATACTATGATGTTTTATACCTTGCCATACTATCACCTTTTATGACCTTTAATGCCTTAATATACTATGATGTTTTTTTGACATTTTATGCCATACTATACTATGACGTTTTTTGACATTTTATGCCATACTATACTGTGATGTTTTTTGGCATTTTTATGCCTCATAATACTATGTTGTTTCATACCTTGCCATACTATCACCTTTTTATTACTTTTTATGACTTAAAATGCTATGTTGTTTTGTTGACATTTTATGCCATACTATACTATGACTTTTTTTTATTTTATTTTGTGCCATAATACACTGTGACATTTTTTGGCATTTTTATGCCTTACAATACCATGTTGTTTTATACCTTGCCATACTATCACCTTTTAATGACCTTTTATGACTTAAAATGCTATGTTATTTTTTTGGCATTTTTATGCCATACTACACTATTACGTTTTGTGCCTTGCTATACCATTACATTTTTATGGCATTAAAACCTAGGAACTTGTGATGGTACAATGGTTAGAGACTTAACCTCACACTGAGAAGGTCGTGGGTTCAACACCCGGTATGGGGCTTTCCTCTCATATGCTTTTATTTGAAATATTTACGCCATTTTATACTCTGGCATTTTTTAGACCTTACTATACTATGACTTTTTATGCCTGACCATACTATGATGTTTTTATGACCTTGTATGCGTTAAAATACTATGATGTTTTATACCTTGCCATACTATCACCTTTTTATGACTTTTTATGACTTAAAATGCTATGTTATTTTTTTGACATTTTATGCCATAAAATACTATGACGTTTTTTGACATTTTATGCCATCCTATACTATGACTTTTTTCTTGCATTTTTATGCATTACGATACTATCTTGTTTTATACCTGGCCATACTATCACCTTTTTATGGCCTTTTATGATTTAAAGTGCTATGTTGTTTTTTGACATTTTATGCCATAGTATACTATGACGTTTTTTGACATTTTTTTACATTTTTATGCATTACAATACTATCTTGTTTTACACCTTGCCATAGTCTCACCTTTTTATGACTTTTTATGACTTAAAATGCTATGTTGTTTTTTTGACATTTTATGCCATAATACACTATTACATTTTTTGGCATTTTTATACCTTACAATACCATGTTGTTTTATACCTTGCCATACTATCACCTTTTTATGACGTTTTATGACTTAAAATGCTATGATGTTTTCTTGACATTTTATGCCATACTATACTATGATGTTTTTTGACATTTTATGCCATCCTATTCTATGACTTTTTTTTGCATTTTTATGCATTACAATACTATCTTGTTTTACACCTTGCCATACTCTCACCTTTTTATGACTTTTTATGACTTAAAATGCTATGTTATTTTTTTTACATTTTATGCCATACTATACTATGACATTTTTTTTTACATTTTGTGCCATAATACACTGTGACATTTTTTGGCATTTTTATACCTTACAATACCATGTTGTTTTATACCTTGCCATACTCTCACCTTTTTATGACGTTTTATGACTTAAAATGCTATGTTGTTTTTTTGACATTTTATGCCATACTATACTATGACTTTTTTTTGCATTTTTATGCATTACAATACTATCTTGTTTTACACCTTGCCATACTCTCACCTTTTTATGACTTTTTATGACTTAAAATGCTATGTTGTTTTTTTGACATTTTTCGACATTTTATGCCATCCTATACTATGATGTTTTTTTGCATTTTTATGCCTCATAATACTATGTTGTTTTATACCTTGCCATACTATCACCTTTTTTTGTAATTTTCATGCCATACTATACTGTGACATTTTGTGCCTTAATATACTATGATGTTTTCATTATTTTTCATGCAATACTATACTATGACCTTTCAATTACTATTTATGCCATAATATACTATGACCACAAGGTGGCTATTGATCAAGTGGGCAGATCCGTGGGGAAACGCCGCTGGGACACAGGCTGGGGACTGATCAACCCCGGTCGGATCGCCTGGGCGAGGGTGTCTGATGTTGAAAGACCCAAAACACCCAATGACCCCAGGTTCCATCACTGATGATGTGTCCGAGCGCATCCGCAAGATGTATCTTTCACCTGACCTTTCTTTTAATTTTTTCTACCTTACTATACTATGACATTTTTACAACTTTTCATGCCTTACTATACTATGATGTCTTTAAAGCTTTTTCTGTTTACTAAACCACAATGTTTTTATGATTTTCTTTGTCTTATTTTACTCCTCCTGTGTTTTATTTGAAGTGTTGATACCTTGGAAGATATATTTGTGGTTTTAAGAACAAAAAACCATCTCAATGTAGTTTAAGATCTCCTCTCTCAGGCTTCTTTCTGTAGCTCTTGTAACAACAGGTTGGTGAGCCGACTGATTGTTATCTGAATGAGCGAGTAAAAAATATAGCAAATTTCAGGTAAACAATAAAGAGAAACCAAATCCTGCAAAGTTGGATGGTCAAGCCAAGTGGGTGGGGACTGGGGCGCTGCTGTGGCCAGTGACTGCTTAGTTGTGACATCACAAAGTTCCAGAAGTCCTCACGGCTGGTTTTAAGGCTCAGTTTATGAATACAGGCTGTGTGCATTTCTCTGTGGACTGAGGCTTTGATACTTTCACAGTATTAATATAGAACCTAGACCTGATCTATAATCACACTACACATGAACAGAGACCTTTAGACTGTATGGACCTTTAAGTACTGAGTCAACAAAGAATTCAAATATATCTTTGTCATATCTTTTCTTTGTCAAATCATTCATGTCATCTCATGTCATGTGTCTTGCTAATTGGCTGAATTGGGTGATTACTAAGTCTGCCCAGAAAATGATCAGCATCAACTTTCTCTCAGAGTAAATGTGATGAAATCAGAAGGAGTTGGATGTGACACCAGCCAAGACGCAATAATTCAGCATGATTCTCCAAAACTAAGAGCAACGAAATGTCACCCCGTCGCGCTCTTTTGCGTTTTCGGAAAGGACAACAAATGCGGCGTAAATGCAGAACGAATGCAGTTGAAATGCATGCAGTGTCGCTGCCGCTGCTCCTGCTCCACCTGATGTATTTTTGGCTGTGGCCGTGTCCCAGTTGTGTGCGGCTCCTTGGCGTTGGGAGGCAGGTGAAGGGTGTCTGGTGACAAAACACTGGGTGTGTAGCCTATTTTCCGGGTTTTGACCTTCTCTGAATGCACCGCTGTGAGGAGAACGAAGATGAATGGGAACGCCGCGGCTGTCCACTCAGGAAAAAAAAAAAAAAAAGGAGAATAACTGATGGATATTAAATGTTTGTCTCATTTTCTCTCTCCATTTGCCTTTTTCTCTGCCTTCCTTGTGCTGGTTTGTTTCTCTCTCCATCTCTTTCTCCTCCCCTCTGTCTCTTGTCTGGAGAGTAATGGAGTGTTTGGGGTCAACACGAGGTTTTCGACAAACAGCAGAGCAGGTTGTCCGTTGTTTAACCTATGTGAAAATGGAAACACAACAAACCGCCAACAAACAAAGTAGAGGAAAATGGATTACAGTTGAGGCAGAGAAATTTAAATTCGAACCTCTGCAGCTCCAGATATAATGGAGTTTGTTCTACCGGGTCGTGAAAGGTTAGAATATCAGACTTTTACTCCTTCAAACTCATCTCGCTCCTCTTCCCTCAGTCTTAAACATTTCCCTCCTCTCTTGTAATTACTATCACCTCTTTTTTTTTTCCTCTCGCTGTCGTCCTCCCAAGTGTCACATTCAGGTCATATCAGGAGAAGCTGGAGAGCAGGATGACATTTTTGTTGCTACAGCTTGAAAGTGTTGATGTGAACAACTTAGAACTAGTTGCAATGTCAACATCCGAAGCCGCGGTCGCTGCATAGCTCCTTTAATCACAGAGTGCCAAGTGATTATTTAATTTAAGATTATCTTTGTTCTTTGGTTGGGTTCAGTTTGCGGGTTGAACAGCTGCATTTGTAGAACAGTTCAACAAAGATTTGTGATGCCAAAGATGAGAAACATGTTTCCTTACGTGTCTCAGCTGTAATCACTGATCATTTTACCACAAGATACAGAAGAAAAACATTCCCTCCAAGTCAAATTAAATTTAATTATGACACTGACATTAAGAAGTTATCAGGATATTTCAAAAACATCAACAGATTTTAATTTTGATTTTTAATTTTCCTGTTGATAAAATTACACAGAGAGACTTGATCTGACAGCTTCTAGTCTAGTCAGACATAATTAGGACTGCAGCTAACGATCACTTTAAATATCAAATAATCTGTTATTAGTATAATTACAATCACATAAAAACAGAAAAGCTGGAAATCCTCATAAGCTGGAAGAAGCTAGAACCTGACAATAATGATTATGACTTAAACAATTAATAGATTATCAAAATAGTTTTCTGTCAACTGACTAATTGATTGTTTCTGCTATAGATACATGTACGTCTGAGTGCTAACGAATACACAAGATGATATATTTAACTTACAATAGCTTACAAAATGTCCTCAAAGAGCCTCTTCTATCATCATCAATGTCTTCCTTCACACACACACACACACACACACACAGGATACCCCCCCCCCCCCGGGTTCTCCAAGTTAAATTTATGACCTTTTAAGATCTTTCTAATACCACTTAGAATGAAATTTAACGCCAATTTACTGTGCCGAAGCATGAAGGATATAATGGATGATAAGTACGTATTTCATTAGAATACTCACACAATAGTTTCGGGAGATGCGTGTGTGTAAGTCTAACAATATAAAATGAGAAAGATGAGCCTTTGTGTCTTTAGTATCGCTAGCAGTAGCCACGGCGCTAGTTTTACAGGCTGCCGCTGGTGAAGAGCTTTGCTGTACCTGTGCTACAAGTCCCATGATCCCCAGTGTCCCGGTCACTCTCTGGGATGTCACGATTCGTCCACTCGTGTTTAGGATTCAGCTGAAACGACAGCGGCCCACTCTGAGGCGACGAGCTAACGTTAGCTTGTCAGTAGCAAGGTGCGTGAGGTTTTGTTTGCTGACTGATTCACATCACAGCTCGCGGTGCAGCGAGTTTAACGGTGGCTCAGTCTGTCAGCTGCTGAATGTTACGATGCTCATAACAAGCCTTTTACATTCATTTCCTGTGTTGGCGCTAACTGTTGGGGTTTTGTTTTGTTTTGTTCAGCAGGGAATTCTGTTTTCTTAGCTGCTTTATTCAACAAAACAACTCTATAGATAATATGACATGAAATATTAACACAGACCCCTCCCTCACTACACTCCAGTGTGTGGAGGGACAGCAGCATTTTATAACTGTGTATATATAAAATTTACAAGTTACTGTGTTACTAGTTACTGGGACAGAAAATCCATCTCAGAGGGCGTGTAAGAGACAGAGAGAAAGGTGAGCTTGTATCACACACACACACACATACACACACACACACACACAGAGAGAGAGAGAGAGAGAGAGAGAGAGAGATGAAGATTGAAATGGGAGGAAGAATCAATATTTCCATTCAAACGTCTGTTTCATTTTCTCCAGATTAGAGGAGACTGTTTCTCTCTGTTCCATCACCAATCAGTCACCGTCCACAACACTGTCACTGAGTGTGTGTGTGTGTGTGTGTGCTTGTGTGTGTGTGTGTGTGTGTGTGTGTGTGTTTAGTCTATTTGAGAACCCATGTCCTCACTGGAGGGAAAAAAAAAAAAAAATTAATGTAATTCTGAATTAAATAAATCTTTAGCTGCTGTTGTTATTTATTATTATTCTTAAATTTAAGGTCTGTGGTTTATTGAATAGTGTTAACATAGTGTTAATAACTGCACTTGACTCAGAGCAGAGGCCTCTGTGTGGAAACGGCTCCCGATGTCAGGTGCCCAAGTGTGGGAAAACAACAACACACGCACAAAGCCTTTGGCAGATCTCACAAACTAGATGCCATGTGGGCTGACTGTCTGCTGCCCCACTGTGATTTGATTGGCTATTCGCCATATATTGCTGTCATCATAAGTTAGCTGGCTGTTTCCTCTGAAGAAGACAGCATCTGCAGTCAGCGTAAACAAAGTGGATGATCATCTTCTGCAGGGACGAACTTTAAAAATCTGAATTTGAGATTACACTCCTCCGTCCCGTCCACACCAGCTGCAGGATATCACTACAAACCAAACTGCCGCTAAACAACCAGGAAAACCGTCTGCTAGCCGTGCCACTTCCTTCTGAATTTGAGATTACACTCCTCCGTCCCGTCCACACCAGCTGCAGGATATCACTACAAACCAAACTGCCGCTAAACAACCAGGAAAACCGTCTGCTAGCCGTGCCACTTCCTGTGTGTGTTATTAGGAGGGGATGGTCCAGAACAAACATGGCTACCCACATTGACAGCACATACAAACGAGGCGAGCTAAGGAGGTAACAGGTATGTGTGCACAGTCGGATTATCACCTGAATTAAAGTGTGTGGAGAATCGGAAACGGCACATTATGTCGTTCTAACTCATGAAAGAAAAAAAACAATGGTCCTCGCAGAGATAGGAAAAGATATGGAACATATGAAGGCACTGAAGGGTCTCCATGGGTAACATAAATGTGTGTGTGTCTGCCTGTGTGTGTGTGTGTGTGTGTGTGTGTGTGTGTGTGTGTGTGTGTGTGTGTGTATGCCCACATTTGGTCTCTGTACATTCCATTTCCACCGTCCACAGTGTCCAAATAAACTGTCAACCCTGGAATGGCTGATAAAGTGTGTGTGTGTGTGTGTGACAATATTTGTCCTGTGTTATTGCAGCGCTGAGGCCACAGAGTCTTCTATAAACACCCAGCTGTGAATTATTCAACAAATAAACACATCTAACACCTCACACGCACACACAAACACACACACACACACACTGTATTTGTGCTCATAAACACACACACACACACACACACACACACACACAGGCGACATGAATACACACACATATACGGACAAAATACATATTTTAAAGGTGGATAAATGTTATTGAATTCACTACATGAACACACACAAACCTGTCAAGGGATAACTGGTATCTCAGTCCCAAACACACACACAAACACACACACACACAAACACACACACACACACACACACAAATATAAAAGTGCGTGGATTTGATTGTTGAAAGGAGAAAAAAGCTGATGGATTGAATTTACTTTGGAAACACACACACACACACACACACACACACACACACACACACAAGGCCATTTCATTTTGTCTCAGCTTAAGTGGATTTGGCTGCTGGTCAGTTCAGTGCAAGGTGAAACGCAGACTGCCACCGCGACAGTCAGTGATGGGGTGACATCTACAGTTACAATGAGGGATTGCATGGAAACCACCTGGTTTGTTCAGCCTGTCCAGGTGTGTGTGTGTGTGTGTTACATCATCTTCAGTGGCATCCTCAGGGATGAAAGAAGTTTTTCTTTTCTGTTAATTCATGCTCAAATTAAGAAATTTGAGGATAAAAATGACAAAATTATCAAAATGTTCCTTTATCAGACTTTTACATGGCAGATATTTTGACAAAAAAAATTAGGGCTGTAACCACCGGTTGGTTATTTTCACTTTAGATTTTTCTTTTCTATTATTTTAAAAGACAAACTACAACATTTAAAACCAAAAATACTAATACCACACATCATCACAAACTTAGAGGTGACCAATTCAATGACAGACGATTTCTATAGCCGATTTCACGTCCCAGAAGTCCTTCAACCCGTTCTCAATCTTTTTAAACAATTCAGTTTACGTCAATTATAATCAATAAAGATAATCAGTTAATCCTTAACACATGCAAATAGACGAAACTTTGCAATTTGACGTATTTGATGAGCTGCACACACTAACAACACAATGACATGAGTCAAACTCATTTTTTGTTGTATCCACTGAAACCAGCAGCAGCACTGAAACTCACATGTTTGATGATGCCACCACTACTTTTCCTCTGACCCTCATGGAAACAAGGACAGGGACAAGGATAATGATGATAACACAAGAAAAAGAAACCTGCTTTCAAGGCCGAGGGAGAGAGAGGAAGAAACCACCAACTTAAGAAAAGAGAGCCAGAGAGAGCAGAGGAGAAAAGGTGCAGCAACATGCTGGTCTAGTTAACAGGAAGGTTTTTGGTGGGTCCATAATGTAAAATAATATTAATAACATTAATAATATATCATATATTTCATAAATCACAAAAAATTTGAGCTTGATAAATACCAGTTTAATTGATTTTCTGTTGATAATCTCATTGATTAATCTTATGACTTTTAGTTTCGTGAAAAAACAAAACAAACAAAAAACCCCACTTACCTTTGATGATTACAGGCAGCTGGTAGTCCAACGATCAGTGTCAGTTCAAGGGAGGAAGAGGGGGGGACTTCAGTCTGTCTGTTGGACACCTTGTTACTAGTTACTTACTAGTTACCTGGTTACTTAACAAGTAGTGAACAGTCCTTCTCCTGGTTGCTGGCGGTTAAAGCGCCGTACAGACGCTTCGTGTTCTGCGTCCTCCACAGCTGATGAGGAGGTTGTTTTAATTGCAGCCACTTTAATCCACGTTCGCTACTTCGAAACAAAAGCGCGGGACCAAGTCTCTCTGAGAATGACAGCAGAATTAGAACTTTTACTCTCCTCCTAATTACGCCATTTTGTGCTACACTAAATAAACTTTGCCGTGTAAACTTCAGCTCCGTTAAGACTAGCTAAAATAGAAAGTTACCGTTCCTCTGGACAGAGCTCCTGACGTTTGACCATAACGTTTGACCCTTCGCTAAGCCCCGCCCCCTTAGTTACGGTTGCTACGCCTGTTGACGTTCCACTCTAGAACGGCATGAATGCAGTTTACAATGTATTTAATAATTAAGACATATTTTCCACAGTACTTTTTGCAACAACGGGTTCTTGACTTAAGCAAAGTCTAATTTGTCCAACGCAAAGTGAAAAGATAACTGATAATATTTTGTAGATTAACTATAGTTATAGTTATGGCTTATCTCCACCTTCCAAATTACCCAGAACCCCACTTTTAAAGTTTAAGTTAGCCACAAACCAAAACTATTGATTTGATATATGATTATGATTTGCTTTGTTCCCTTAAATTTCTGTGTTGAGTGTAGAGCTGAAGCTGTAAGATAGTTAGCTTAGCATCAAGACTTGAATTGGGGGAAAACAGCTTGGCTCCATCCAAAATTCGTAATACTCACATAACTCCCTCTAAAAAAATCCAAAATGTGGATAATAATAGAAAGTAAACTTCTCTCACTCACAATAAATCCAATAATTTAATAATGGACAAAGTGCAACAAAAACAATTCAATTGCTCTTGTCTCTTTTTAAGATTTATCTTTTTAAAATCTAGACAAAAATAAGTCACAAAATATTTTAAATGATTTTTTTTTTTAAACCAATACGACTATTAGTGCTGCTAGAAACACAGTGTTGAAAGAGCAAGTGCAGAACTCTGCCACACTCTGGTGGTCACAGTTACACATTACACTCACAGTTATTTGACTGCAGAGAAA
>NW_019525193.1:102191-114691 GCF_002814215.2 Seriola lalandi dorsalis | reverse complement strand
TATTGGGAAGATGAACCCAGTCATCGTCCCCTCCATTCTTAGCTGCTCCCACCGGAGAAACGACGAAGAACAACGACATAAACACCGCTAGAATCATGTCGTCGGCACCGTCTGACTCTTTATCTCTCTTCAACTGTCGTTTTCTACTTTTAAAAAAAAACCGGAGAACCGTTGTTTAGCTGTTTTTACATCCTCCTCTGGTTCATCGCAGCTCAACTAGCGATGCGCCTGCTCACTTCCGCCTTGGGCGCGACGCACGCCGCGCCCCGAGCCAATCAGAGAGGTAGAAGTGGCAGCAGCTGGGCCAATGGGAAGGCAGAGGCGGGACAAAGAGTAGAAAAATATATAAAGTATCACTCTGCCGGTATTTTATGATACAGCCAAGCAGGAACTGAACCGCGTTTAGTTTCTTCATAAACATGTTAAAACAGAGAAATTAATTGAAATTGGATGACAAATTGACAAGAAACTGCAAGTTTAAGTACCTCTACAGCATTTAAAAAAAAAAAAAGAAATTGAAAATTATTGTTCGTCTGATGTTGACTTTTTAATTATTAAACATGGCGGCACTGTTTTTAATTTTCTTATTTCCCAAAAACATTAATGGTGAAATTATTTGTACCAACTCAGTTTGAGACACTTGGGGAAGGTGAAGCCATTACTCTAAAAACTGTGGGTGGAAGGCCTCCTTCAACAAAACAAACACTTCACAATACTCTTGGTGCATTTTCAGTATATTCCATTACATTAGGGAGCACCATCTGTGCCACAGATGCCAGCAGGATCAATAAATCGATTCACAACAACAGTACCATCATTGGTCAAAAGCTTGAGATATTTGAGTCAGTAGAGGACATGAGGTCACCATCCCCTCCCCATCTATCTATCTATCTAGAGCACAGTTGCTTATTTTATTTTATTTTATGATTTATCATGGACAGCAAACATTCATGAATTAATATCAGTATGATGTGAATGTGCCAAATTTAGCCAAAAATGCTGCTTCCACAACCTGAAACATGCGGCAGACCAGAGGGAGAGAAGCCCTTTGCTATTGAGTGGCTCCTCTTTTCTATAGAGGATCTTCGGCATCAGTGTCAGGTGTTACCAGCTGTCCTGCAATTTTCTGTCTCATCCAACAGAGGGAGCCATGCACACACCTAAAACAGTAAGATATCAGTGGTTATGCATCATTACAAAACAAATGCACAGCAGTCACATCTATCTATCTATCTATCTATCTATCTATCTATCTATCTATCTATCTATCTATCTATCTATCTATCTATCTATCTATCTATCTATCTATCCCTCTCTGAATCCATAACAGCTTTATAGAGGCTATCCCATGGCTTGCCATGACATTTGACCCCTGATCTCCATGTGCTTGGAAATACTTGGGAAGATTCATCATCCATTCTGCACTTAGCTTATTATCCCTGTATGTGTATGTGTTCATGCTGCTGTGTTTTACCGTGTCTTGCCTTCAAGAGAGATTTGATCAGCCTAAAAGTAATTCCACCTCTGAAAACAAAAAAAATAAAGAATGTGAGGGAGACTGAAGACTACTGGTGTGATGCAACCGTGAGTCTCCTCACCAGTCGGAGTGAAACCCTCCACACTTTCACCAAAACTGAAAGTGCAGTCAATTTTGAAAATATGAAATGGACTGGCAAGATTTTGACTGAGGGAAAAGGTCACATAATAATAATAATTATTATTATCATTTACTATTACTATTTTCAGACAATATTAATTACTTGTAGCTTATATTAATATACATTTATATATATTAATTAAAACAGAGGACCTCAGTACATTCCCTGAGGTGCTCCTTCACACACAGTTCAGCTCTTCTAAACTCTGCTGCAGAACTTTTACAGATTTTTCTCTGCACATGCATCCTCAAAATACTGTGTCTGTGTGCTTGAATGTATTTCACTGCATCCATGTGTGTGTGTGTGTGTGTGTGTGTGTGTGTGTGTGTGTGAGAGAGAGAGAGAGAGAGAGAGAAGCGATGTGTTTCACAGTGAGATAAGAGTGTTTCTCAGTAGTTCAATAATAGTCCAGTTTCTCTGAGAGGTGCTTCAGTGTACTGCTGCCTGCCAAAAGGACAGCCAGCTTCTCATTCCGCAGCACACACACACACACACACACACACACACACACACACACACACACACACAGATCACTGTGTGTCTCATAGCAGAACTTGACACTGAGTTGGTGGAGGGGAGGTTGATGTAGAGGGAGAGAAAGAGAGAGAGAGAGAGAGAGAGAGAGAGATGAAAGCTGGTTTTTATTCAGCAGTGCAGCCCACACAACGGGCAAGCGAGGGCTTTGTTCAAAAACTCTCATCTCTCTCTATCTCCCTCTCCCTTGCTCTCCTTTTCAGCTGTTCCTTGAATAAAATAATAATACATTCAGATTATATTGCAGGTTGTTGAAAAGCACTCTTGCTCTCGACACATACAGAATAAAAAGAGCACAAAAAGAGAGCAGCTTTTATCAGTTTAAACCAATATGCATCCAAACGCAAGTACACAAACACTGATACCAACGTAATCACTAAAAGCATCCAAGAGAAAGAATGGAGGGAACAGACATTGTATCTGAACAAAAGATGTTTTCATTAAAAACTTTTCAAAAGCACCAAAAATCTATCTGCTCTTCGTCTCTGACCACAGTTGGGTTTTTCACATCACTCCAAAAAAAGCTGCAAAAGTTGAATAATTTATTTTATTTACATTTATATAAAATGAAAGCATCCATGTGTCTCTAGTTTTCAACCACGTCTGTATTAGTAACTCTGCATTCACGGAATCATCAGGGAAAACCAACGTGAACGTTCCCTAAAGTCGGACACACCTTGCAGAGTTGTTGACGTCATATAGGAAGAAACATGACGGACAGAAGTAAATATTCGATTGATGGTGAGAAACCTTGGATCAAATGTGAAAATTTATGTACTGTATATCAGCTTTTTGCCAACATTTCATTTGTAATATAGTATTAGGTCTTAACTGTTAGTTGTCTCCATGTAATGTGACCTAGAGTAGTTAGAAACTTTATTAATTAGCAGTAAACCTGATAATAACTAACACAAATACTGGAGACAGCTGTCGACATGTTGTTTACACACAACATCATCTTTGTAGCGTCCGTGTTGATGTTCCACATTCTGACTTCAACTTCAACACACCGAAGCCGGATGAATGTCGGAGCATGTGAACGCAGCACGAGTGCCGCGCCGGATATGTTGGAGCGTTCAGGAAAATCTGTTGTTTTGCATATTCATTTCAGGGAACGTTACCTTCCCCTCATCGCTCCACACAGATCTGATGTTTTCATCTTTCATCACATGCTTCATGCTCATCATTAATTCGCTGGTTCAATTGGACTTTGTCGAATCCTTTGTACCGGTTGCAAAAGGAACACTGGGACCTCCGACAGCCACTTGAAATTCATAGCGATCTTTCAAATGATGTGTCTTCAATCTCACACAGAAGTAAACAAAAGCTTCTTATTTACAGCCAACAAGTGCTAATTGATGACTGTTGCTATATTCTATCAGTTGTAGATAGCTAGCTAATTAATGCTAACTCTGCAGCTTGGTTGAAATGACATCTCCTGCTGACTCATGTTAAAACAGGAGTCATGGTAAAAAACTGACACTATTATCTAAATTATTATTGTATGCAGTGAAATTAAGATTTCCATTAGAGGCCTGAACTATAAAACCTTTTGGCCTGAACATTTTAATATAAATCAATAAGAGCAGTTCCACAGCACAGTGCATGTAAACCTCGACTTAGACCTCCCACTGCTTACATAAGGAACTTCACTGCTCTTGACCTGCTTTACATGGATCCAGCTTATATTTGGCTTTAGAAACCACATCCATCAGTTTTCTGGTGAGTCGGTTTCTTAGGGAAACAGTCAGGCACCTCGAAACACCTGACTGCACGTCAATTAAATCTCAGCGTGAGCCTTCGTCTCAGAACACGTCTAAAAATAACCCGGGAGCAGCAGAGCGGGAGCAGACAAAACAAGTGCTGCAGCTAAAAGTGACTTTCCTGACGCTGATTTAGAGCCATTGCTTCTCTACGGAGACTCGTAGCTGGTGTTTGGGTCTTGATCAGACGCGTGGGATGATTCTTTTAAAATTATGGGTGCAAATGGAGGACGTTGCTACGGGCAACAGTTTGCCTCCGAAGGTGAACAAAGGTTCGTCTAAAAAAATATGACAAAGCAGTTTTTTTGTTTTTTTTTCTTAAACTGCTTCTGTTGTGTCTCTGATTTGATCGATTTCTCCTCTCGAATGTGAAAATGTGACTTTATATTAATCATTAATCAATAATCATATTAATTTTTAGTGTTTGCATCAGTTAAAAGGACTGGGTCGATTTAACCACCTGAACTCACTTTGAACTCTTCATCATCTTCTGCAAAATAAGTTCTTCAGATGTTGATGTTTTTCACTGTCAAGTCATTAATGAGGAATCAGTTTAAATAATGACTTATTGATGTCTTAATGAAGTTGATGCATCTCAGGATGAAACACTAGGATACAGCTGTAACGTGTCTCTGAGCAGATTCTAACTAAAGCAAACTGTATAAGTAGTAAATCATAATATGACCTCTGAACTTTGCACAACGTCCACGACCAGAAAACAAAAGAAAACTAGAGTTCGTATCGAAAACAATCTCATATTTTGAAGGTTATCTGTAAATATCTTAAAGCTCCTCCAGTGTAAAGGTCTGTGTCCATGTGTAGTGTGATTATAGATCAGCTCTAGCTTCTATATTAATACTGTGAAAGTATCAAAGCCTCAGTCCACAGAGAAATGCACACAGCCTGTATTCAGAAACTGAGCCTTAAAACCAGCCGTCAGGACTTCTGGAACTTTGTGATGTCACAACAAAGCAGTCGCCAAGCCCCGCCCACCTGGACCCACCATCCAAACCTTTACAGGATTTGGTTTCTCTGAGTGTTTTTACCTGAAATCTGCTTTATTTTTATTGCCACATTTAAAAGAAAGAGAATCATATATGTCTGTGGGATTGGTTCAGTGGTATTCAAAGCTTACTTTTATTTTAATGTGAAAGGTTATGTGAAGTTCCTGCTGTTGTGTCAAGTTTCTGAACCTGATGTGTTAACAATAAAATGGCAGCAGCAGCAGACTGACGTCACAGATGACCCGACGCTCTGACACCAGACACAAGGGAGGAACGGATGATGAATAAACAGTCGGACCACAGCCCAGTTTTTCTAAGGATGCCTTTATTAAAGAGTCAACAACGTGCGCTAGCCGTCCGCTTCTAGAAAAATAACACAGTCATACATTCATCCATGTGGAAATCCAAAAAACAAAGAAAAACAAGGACAGGTTTTTATTTTTAAAGCTCAAAATCCCTTTAGAAGGTGAGAGGGGAACCTGAATGATGCCGTATATATGTACTGTATATATGTGTGTGTGTGTGTGTGTGTGTGTGTGTGTGATGAGTAGCTGTGCCAAATCAGTTTCCCTTCCTCAGCAACAAAATGACCTCCACACACGTGTTGAGATTTGATTATTGATCGATATCAATGACTTCCACCAGCTGTCAACGGTTTTCAGCTTTGTAAAACTCGACCGGATGAGTTTCCATGGTGACGCTTTTATTGTGTAAAAACAGGTTATCAGTTTCATATCAGTTATAGATTTAGATGTTACAGATTGGAGTTAGCGCTGTCGTTAGCGACGTTAGCAGCTCTCCTTCATTATCTCTGAACGCAGCAGCTGGATGTATGTGTCTGCTGTCCATGATAAAAATAACTTAAGCTCATTTTAATCTAGTCGGGAAACAAGTGCAGCTTTAGTTTTATGTTCCTCCACACGGTTACCAGCCTCCTGATTCAGCACTTTACCGTCTTTAACAAGCAGCAGCGCATGAATAAAAAAACCCTCACCTCATCCGAACACGTCACCTGGGAACTGAACTGTCGTCCTGCAGCAGGATGGTGGTAATGTCAGGAAACTAACCGCCCCGTCGGAGCTGAGTCAGCGAACACGCCTAAGAACCGCACACTCTTTACACACAGGAGGCGGCCATCTTTGAATCATGAGGTGTGATCAGAGCAGTCCGACAGATTGCTCGACTTGATAAAATTGATTACATTCGTCTCATAAAATCCTCTTCAGGAAATGAGACGAACAGAATAGAAAGAGAAATAAAAATTAAAGTAATGTTATAATTTCTCTAGTCAACAAGAGCTCAGTCATTTCAGTGTGGAAGCTGTTTTAGTGTTTTTGTATTTTCAAGCCACTGAGTCTACACAACATGTGAGCACACGGACACACACACACACACACACACACACACACACACACACACACACACACACACACAAACACAATCTAAGATCTGTAACTGTGGACAAGGCTGTTGTCCTCAGTTGCCTTGAAGGCAGAGAGAAGCCACACAGGACTATTAGTGTTCTCTCTCTGGGTGTGTGTGTGTGTGTCTGTGTGTGTGTGTGTGTGTGTGTGTGTGTGTGATTCACATTACAGAGATCACACAGGGTTATTAAAGTGGACTGGGAGGCTGCAGCCGCCTCAAAGAATTTACAGTCAAACCTGTCAAATCACTGGTCACATGTGACTGTGTGTGTGTGTGTGTGTGTGTGTGTGTGTGTGTGTGTGTGTGTGTGTGTGTGAATAATGCATGAGATGAGCCTGGTGCCTTTTCCTTTGTCACCGCTGCCTATTGCGATCAAAGTGTGTGTGTGTGTGTTGTCCCATCTGTCCATTAAGAAAACATATCTGCTTCAGTGATGCTCAATTTGTTTCTTTACCACACACACACACACACACACACACACACACACACACACACACACACACACACACACACACACACACTCATCGTGCGCATGTCTCATCTAAATCAATATGTAATAGTCAAGAGCTCAACAGAATGTAATTATAGATTCTGGCTGGATCAATAATTCCTGGTCAACACACACACACACACACACACACACACACACACACACACACCCTGCAGCGGGTTAAAAAGTCCCACAGGGGGACCAGACAGGCATGACCAATATTGATCTATCAGAGTGATTGATTATCAGTTCCATGTGTGTTTCTCAAAATGTGTTACTCTGAGTGTGAGTATGTGTGTGTGTGTGTGTGTGTGTGTGTGTGTGTGTGTGTGTGAACAGCAGATGGTGACAGACAAGGCTGCAGTAACTTTATCAGTTTCGGTCGATCAATACCTCTGTGTCTATCCCTACATTCACTAATACATATTTCAAAATAAAAGCCTGCCTTCCTGTGTTAATTCTGGATGGAAAAGCCTTTTTAAAGTCTCCGTTTCCCTGACGACACTCAAACGTCCCACAGCGTCTGGCCGCAGTCGTCACGGCGATTGAAGAAGTGTGATTGATCCCCGAACCGTTTGGCGCAGTGCATGTGTGGCACCGCGCGGCCCTGATTATGGGGTGGTAACACGCAGGCCGGTTGCCGTGGTAACCAAGAGATTCACCTTCCCCCCTGTAAACCGAGCTAAAAGATAGAAGCCAGTGACATTGTGAGGTTTAATCGTCACACCGACAGATTTAAACTGAATTTTGTTCCATTTTCTGTCGATAAAAACAAAAGAAAATCTCAAGTTGAAGTTACAAAGAACTTCAACTTCATTTAAGACTTTACCTTGTAAGAACTACAGTGTTTCAGGTTGTGTGAACTATCTACAAGCTACTCTGCATTTCCTGTGAGTAAAACTATTGTATTTGAAGCAGTTAGCACGTGCGCTCACCAGCTGGCTGCTAACTTCTTCTGTCTGCAAAGACCTTCAACTTAAAGGCAGAGCAGCTTTCACTTAAAGTCCAATTATTTAACTTTAATCAGTCATTTATACACTTGTCATAGACAGACACAAGTATTTATTAATGTATTTGGTCAGCAACTGTAACTCCTGCTGTTCATATATATCATTAAAGTTGTAATTGAAAATAAAAAAATGTCCTTAAAGCTGCATACAAGTACATTATAGTGTGTTACAAACCATTTATTAAATGTTAATAACAGCTTTTAATGCTAAATACAACACATCCACCTCCTTTCTGTCTTTCTTTCTTCACATTCTCTGATCTAAAATCTAAATCGTTTGAGATTTAATTCCTTCACTCAACAGTTCGTCAATGATGCTGATCAGAAGAACCAATTTTCATAAATCAATTAAACCAATAAATCAACTCCCCATTTCCTCAGTGTAAGACTGAGCTAACTAATCAAAGCATTGATTAATTAAACGCCCGGAGCTTCACAGAGGAGCATGAGAATTTAAATGTTAATCATCTGATATCCCGTTGCATTAAGAGCTGGATTAAATGATTATTTCCTGGCCACCTGGGGGCAGCGCAGCCAGCTGAAAACACAACACTCACATATTGTCACAGGTTAGAAAACACCTGCTTATTTACACACAGTGTGCATCAGTGACTAGCAGCAGCTCCTTTGTCATTTATTCCTGTTTGGATGTAAATATTAAATGAAGTGAGTGAATGAAGATTTAAGACTTTATCTTGTAACAACTACAGTGTTTCAGGTTGTCTACTAGCTACTAGCTACTAGCTACTCTGCATTTCATGTGAGTAAAACTATTGTAATTGAAGCAGTAGTACGTACGCTCACCAGCTAGCTGCTAACTTTTTCTGTCTGCTGTCTGATGCTGTGTTTGTCAAAGCCAGTTTGGGAGCTGGAAAAAAACAAACAAAAAAACAAAGCTAAAAGAGGATAAAAAGGACTTTTACATAAAGTTATTTGATCCTCTGAGAACTAACTAATAACAATAATAAATATATGTGTATATATGTATCCATCCCTGGGTATTATTTATTTAACAGTCAAAAATCTACTTCATCATCAGTGTGGGATTTGATTGGATTATGAAATACTGATTTAAATGTTGGTAAATCCTGATTGGTGCACCGAAGAATGTGACATCACCTTTCTGCAATTTAGCCCCGCCCACTGAGAAAAGCACTGAGAAAAGTAATGGTGCATTTTATGATTGAAGCATGAAAGTTTCAGCATATAATCTACATACAGGTTTTATTTCAGACGTAGGGGTCATTTATATCTGACCTCTAGTGACCTTGAGAGGTCAATGACCTCAGCATTGCATCTTTCTAGTTTCTGCCCCATCACCCTTCGTTATAATCATGTGTGTCTTTGCTAAAGTTACATTTTTGTTCTAATAAAGATGCTTATTTGTTGCTGTAGTTGTGTAAGGTGGCTATAGCTTGTTAACAACATTGACAACTTCTGCTGTGTGTTCTATGGAATTACACGAGTAGCTAGCAGATCGGTTAGCATGCTAGTTTGGTTTGGACCACACTCATTAACCCAGACGTCTCTGCCCTGTCCCAGAGGTCACAACTTCCTGGTTCATAGAAAGTTTCATGCTTCAGTCATAAAATGCACAATAACCTTCATATACAAGCTCATCAGCTGCACTATAAGAACCAAACCTGAACATTTATTTTATGTGTTTGTCAGTAGACATGTCCATTACGAGTGGATGAACTGGACTCTCAAATGTCACGTTACAGTTTAGCTCGTCCTTACGTTCAGGTGAGTAAAACACCTTTGGTCACGGCTCGGGCTCGGTAACAGTTGTGTTGTGGATCGAATCCATTCAGACCTGCTTCATACTTGTTTTATGGCTCTTTGTCATAGAAACCGTCGCTATATAACAACAGTCTACCGGTGCGCTCACTTCTCAGTGTCTTGGCTAAAGTAAAGGTTAAAGTTATATATCGTGTGCAGGAGAGATGCTGTCACGTCCATGTCTCTCAGTGTCGTCCTCTATTATTGGCCGGATGAAAAGTGACATTAAATTGATTGTTTTTAGATCAAAAAGAGACGAGTGTCATCACTAACCACTCAGCTGCTCCCCACGCTGCCAGCCAGCGCCAGGATGCCCGGCAGCGCCTGACTCCGCCGCGCAGAGCTTTTCTGGCTCTGGACGTGACATTATGATTACAGGCTGTTGAGCGAGGAATCAAGTCTCCATGGTTACACCCGTGACATTTTGGGATGTTGATTCACCGGAAGGGTTGAGGCTTTTTGCCGCCGCCACCGCCGCCGCCGCTGCTGCTGCCAAGACAGCTGGTGGTGAGGTCACAGCCGGAGGGGCGAGTGCATGTGCGTGTGCTTTTGTAGAGTGTCCGAGGGAGGATAATGGAGGGAAGAGAGAGGTGAGGAGGAAGAAAGAGGAGAAAAAAAGGGTAAAAAGAATCAAGAGAGAAGGAGAAAGAAAGGATGTGAAATAAAAGGAGGGAGAGGTTGTGTCACCCGGGTGAGAAGGGAGACAGTGGAGGACTCTGGGGGCAGCTGGGAAAGGGCAAAACATTTGGCCAGGAGCTACTCGTCACACCAGCTGATAGTCTGAGTGTGTGTGTGTGTGTGTGTGTGTGTGTGTGTTGCAGGTAACGGTGGTTCTTTTTTTTTTTTTTTTTTTTTTTGATCAGACATGCATAATTTCTCTACTTCACTGCTGACAGTCGTATATTAACCAGAGTAAAATTCAACAGCCTCTGCTCATGCCAACCGTTTGAAGTCTCCGCACCGAGCGACTTCAAGAAAGAAAAAAAAAAAAAAAAAAAAAATAGTCATGATGAAATTCTGGTGAAATTTCCCTTTAAAATAGATTTCCCAAATAGACAGAAAGGCAAACTCATCCTTGTTAATCCTGCCTGTTCCCATCTTCCTTCACTTCTCTCCTTTACTCCTTTCCTCCTTCCTTTCCTCCTTCCTTTTCCCCTTTTTTCTTAATCCAGAAAACCTGCATTCCTTTCCATTTATCTCTGTTTCTTCCTCCCTTTCCTCCTTTCCATCCATCCATCCATCCATCCATCCATCCATCACTTCCTCCTCCTCACAATAAAATATCACCGTGTATTTTTATTCACCAGGTTAAAGTGTACTTATTAAGGAAGAGCTGAACGAGAAGCCAGGATATCGTAGGCAACTCAAAGAGAAGCAAAGACAGTCTTTAGAAACCAGAATAGTCCTCATTATTATTATTAGAAGTCTCTTATTATTATTATTATTATTATTATCGTTATTATTATTACTAGTATAACTGTTATTAGGATAAAATAAAGTTCCTTGGCCCTTGTTGATGCAGAGAGAGAGAGAGGGTGCAGGCTATCGACAGCAGAGCAATGGTTCCATGCCGTTCCCGTTACGTTCCCAGTGATTCGGTCGGAGTTAAATCCATGAAATTCCACAGTTAAAGTTGAGGTTATTCCATCTGCCCTGATAGATTTTTTTGCAAACCTGAAAGTCGTAAGTCACATTTCACGTTGACGTTGGGGCTCGTTCCATTTTCGATTGGCTGAAGTTTAATTGTAGTTCCACTCAAATTCCAGAGGTTTTCAAATGATTTAATTCCATTTTTATTCCATTGCACATGTGAAGTTTGGTTAAAGGGAAACCAGAGAGGAACTTTTATCAATATTTCCCTCCTGAAAAAGTTGCTTTGGCTCCTTGTAATTCCACAGTAATCATGCGTGTGTGAATCTCCGAGAGGAAAGAAGAAAGATTTGTACTCTCCCTTTAAGTCTCGCCCTTCGTTCTCCTGTGGCATGTGTGGAAAATGGCCGCCGTTCGTAAAGACAGTTTGTCGTAATATAGTGAATGCCATGAAAAGATGCATGTTGACCTGATCATCAATATGGTGCATTGAGAAGGTTGCATGGATACAGCATGTCTGTCGTCAACGGCAACACATCAACAAAACAAACCCTGACTCAGCAGCTTAAAAACATTTTCCCCACATCCCCAACATTAGAAAAGAGACGTCTATAAAACTGATGACAATTCAAGGTCAATTATGAACTTTTTGTTTTGATGATCGCAGGATAATCGTAGAAGCTAGAAAAGCTAATTTTATGTTTGTGATGTAAAGTCTGTGTAAAGTCTCGGGGAAACAAAGTTTGGTTTGTTTTACGGTAAAATACTTTTTAAATTTATTCTAATTAAACTTCACATTCATGGTGAAAAACAAGCGTCTTGCACTGAGTGGTTAAAGCTAGCACGCACTATAACATGTGACCATACTTAGCTACAGAGCTAACAACCTACAGAACTAACCCTCTACTAGCTAGTTAGCCGTAGCTACTACTAGAGCTAAATAGCTAGCTAGCTCCAACACTAGGGGGTTAGCTCATTAGCGAGAAACTTTAGTGGCTACCTCACTGTCTAGCTAGTTAGCTCTCTCAGTAGTGGATTAGCTTGCTAGCTTGTGAGCTCTGTAGCTATTAAAGTGCCTGCTGGCTATGTAGCTCGTTGGCTAACTTGTAATGGCGTGTCTCTGCCCCCCAGACGACCACACGGAGACAAAGTGTCTTTATGAACGTCTGTCCTCTGTCCTCGCAGGTGTCACCATTGCTGATGCTGATCCTCAGAACCCGCTCCGGTCCCGCTGAGTCCCCCCCC
>NW_019525193.1:96238-102064 GCF_002814215.2 Seriola lalandi dorsalis | reverse complement strand
CACCCGCCCATCATCATCACCCCTCCTCTTCCCCCTCCTCCGTCCACACGGCCCTCGCCCGCTCCTCCCACGCCTCCGCCCTGGAAAACGTCCTCGCTGGAGTCCAGGAGGCGAGAGCTGGACTCGGACATGTTGGAAGCACAGTGCAGGGATTGGCAGGGGCACGGGGGCGGGAGGGGCAGCGTCAGGAGTGAGTCCCGCCCGTTCGTCCTCCGCGGCGAGAACGAGGGGTTACTGATGTCGACTGAGCGGCCCACCTCGTTCAGGTGAGTCTCGCTTCTGGTCACGTCACTGAGTCCGAAGTCGGAGTGGCTGTGGCTCCCCAGGGGGCGGAGCAACCCGTCAGAGATGGTGTAGGAGGGCGGGGACTGGAGGGAAAGAGGCATGGGCGGGGCTTTGCGTTTGGAGCGGGAGAACAGGTAGGAGAGGCGTTTGAAAGAGTCCGTTTTCGCCCTCGGAGACGAGAGGCGCTGCAGGCGACTCCTCGTGCGAGCGAGTGACGATGAGAACGACGAGGAGAAGGATGAAGATGGCGAGGGCAGGACGGTGGTGGAGGACGGAGGGATGACGGTCGTCTTCAGCCCGTTGCTCTTTGGTTTCCCCTCCTCTTCCTCCTCCTCTTCCCCCCATCCGATGCCCTCCTCCAGCTCCCCCTCCTTCCCCTCTCCCCCTCTTTCTATCTGGGTCATTCCTGAAATGGAGCGCACCAGGGCGGAGACGCCGAGCGCGGGCGCCGGCCCCGTGTCGTCCTCCAGCGGGGTCATGAAGGTCACGCTCTTTGACCTTTGGACTCCGCCTCCTCCGCCGCCATCGCCCGATTCGCTGTCATCCTCCGAGGCCATGGCGCCATCCTCTCTCGTTGTCTCGCTGGAGGAAGAGTAGTGTCGCCGGGGAGGACGCCGGTTGCCGAGGAGATCCAGGACCTCGTAGCGAAAACTGGAGATGTCTTGCTTCAACTCCTAGAAAGAGAGCGGGACAGGAAATGAAGGGAATGAATAAAAAGAGGAAAAAGATTCGAGATAATCAACCTGTTATCTCGAGATATAAAACAAAATATATGAAATATTTGTGAGTGTGGCCCTTCAGTGAATAAATATTTATTTTAATGTTGGCTTGTGGCTAATATATATCTATATAATTGAGGAACTATATGTAAATAAATAAAAATGTTATATATATATAAATAAAATGTTAAACTGGAGAAGAAAAAAAAGAAGCAAATTGTGAAACTAATCAGATGAAACCTTTAATTAATAATAATATAAATCATATTATCTAAGCATATGTTGGCAGATAAGTCGCTATTCTCTGATATTCTATAAACATTTTCTCTTTAGAACGTGAATCAGTTCATTTAAAAAATAATCTTTAATTGTTATGATTGTGTCATGAAGCGATGAGGTCATGAGGTCATGTGATCAGTGCGGCTCCGTCTTTCTCTTCATTGATTTTCACCCTGTGCTGCAGGACGTCAGTGTGTCGCTGCGGACGTCCGGGACAGTAACGCTGATTTCCATTATAATTCAGATCACGTGTGACTCGAGTTCAGTCTGAGACTTGAACATAAACGCCTGTGCAGCGTCTCTGCTCACGTCTGTCCGCCACAAACACAGACAGCCACGAGCTAAAGGCCCAATATCTCCTTTTGTTCTTTACTGCATCTTCTTTTCTCTCCTGCCATATGTGATCCAAGCGCTGCACATGTGGCTCCAATCCTCAGAGAATAAAACACTGATTTACCTCAACATGCACCTGATGTTACGCATTTTACACACACACACACACACACACACACACACACAACACACACACACACTGAGGGTGTGAACGTGATTCATTGCGATGTGCACCTGATGTTGTTTTTGCATTGAAAAGCCCACAGGAACTTTCCACTTCAAAGCCCCGGCTGGGCTCCAGAGGCATCATGGGAACTGACTCCAGCTCAGAATAATTTATGGCTCAGAAGATTTTGGAGAAAGCAAAGAAAACTCTCCTCGAGGATTATCGACGGAGAAGCGCCGGTATTGATCAGAGCCGTGGAACCTGAGCAGCTGGTCGTCATCGAAAAGATGTGGATTTTTCTTAAATTAATGATCTTTTTTTTTTACTAAGGATGAAAAGCAGCTCTGAGTTTGGTTTCAATGAAACCTGCAGCACTAAAACTAAATGAAGCGTCACCTGTGCAGCTGATGTGTCTGCAGCCGGAGCTCTGCAGGGCGTCCGGCCGCAGGACGACACTGACATTTCACTGCTGTCAGTTTTGTTTGTTCCTTTTGTCGTCGTCTTCTTCCTTTCTCTCATTATTTATTTATTGGTTTGTTTGTTTGTTTGTTTGTTTGTTTATCTAGATCCACAAACGTCGTCTTCGTCACCCACCTTAAAGTTTTCCTCCGTCAGTCCCTCGTCGGTCTTGGCGCTGCGAATCATGGCCGCCACGTACCTCTTCACCAGGCTCCGGATCACTTCCTGCAGAGGACAGTCGCCATGGTTACTGAACATAGTCACTTATTATGATATTACCATTTTGCTGTCCTGTTACCTCGTGATTTACAGGTCTGTAGTTTTCTAAAATAATTCACTTCTTCCTTTAATTTGTTTCTATGACAACAACAGACACTGTTAATATCAGACGTTACGAGACGTTACGGTTTCCTTCCTCTGATGTTGATGTCGCTACAACACGAGGAAACTGACGCTGTGATCTGGACAAAGAGTCTTTCTATAACATGACTCAACAAAACCCTGAAATATTCTTTGTTCTAAACACCAGAAGAAGAAGCAAAATCTGACTATTTATGATGATGATTTCTCCAGTGTTACATACATGCATGTGTTTGTCAGTGTTTTTTATTGCAGATAATGAAGATCTGAAAATCTAATGTGATGTAACGGTTGGGCAGGTTTGACATAAAGCTGCAAGACACAAAATAAAACTTCCATTATTGTTCATTCATATTTTTCTTTAAAACGATGAGTCAGGTGTCACAGGTGATATAATAATATATATGATATTTTTCCTCTCAGCTGTTCAGGACAAACAAATACCTGTGAGGAACAATTCACACACACACACACACACACACACACACACACAGAGTCAGTGTTCTTCATGTTACTGTGTCATTATTTTAAAATGTGTTCACTTGCTGTTTCAACCTAACTGATGAATTTAAATGTTATTGTCTCATTAAGTAATCAGCCAATGAGGCGGGTGACCCTTATTGATTTATAGACCAAAGACAAATTCACCAGCATTTGGTGCTCAGTGGGTGGCATCTCAAACCCTGACACACACACACACACACACACACACACACACACACACATTAACACACTGCATCCTCCCACAGTCAACACCTGTGCCTGCCAAACAGGACGGTCTGGCATGCTGTCACTCTCACGCCGCTGCCAAAACACACCACACACTCTGCTGAAGTGAAGGACAGATTCCTACAACAATCCTTAAAAACATGGACGGGAATCAAAGCGACGATCAGCGCCGCCAAATAAAAAGTACTGGCGCTCCTGCGTTCGTGGTCGCTGCCAGCGCTGAGGTGTCGAACCACCAGAGCTGCGTCTCCGGTTGATTCGCTGAACAAACTCTTGACAAAAAAAAATCTCTTGAAACTGGACATGGAGATGACAAACCACGGCTGCCAAGAACAATGTGCAGTTTGTTTTACTATCAACACAAGTGAGACAAAGCTCAAAAGCTAAGTTTAACTTTTGGGACGAACTCTAAAAATACATTCTTTTCAATGCTGAGATGGTAAAACACAAACACTAGAGCATCACTTCCTCCAGTGATGAAAATCCTCGGGTGATGGGACATCACATTTAAATTGTTGCTCACTTTTTGTAGATTTTAAAATTGAGTTTTTGCCACTTAAAGTTTATCAATAGAGGGTTAAAAATATCGATGTAAACAAAGTGAAATTTAAAGAAAAACTTAAAGGTACCATGTGGAGTTTGAAGATAAAGTCGTCTGTGCTTCATAGTAAAATGAAACTTCTGGTCTGGGTCCTCGGCCCGAGTCTGGCCCTGTACGGTGGCCATTTTAGGACAAATCAGATTCAGCTTCTCAGGCTCAGACCTAGCTCACCTTTAGCGCTATGTATATTAGCATTAGGTTAACCTTCAGCTGTTTGCAAAGTAACACATACAGTACATTAGCAATTAGCCTTTGCTGTATTACTGCAGTTTTCAATTTCAGGTTTCATGCTAATATTTAGTATATTAGCATGCTACATGTTAGCGTGCATCTCAAAGTGCAGATGCTGGCCGTGGCACCGGGCCTATACTGGGCCACAGTGATTATGACAGGAGCAAAGGAGGAAGTCAGGTTTCCCACCATCAATCATGTGTTTTTGTTACTGTAGCCGTGACGACGAAGGTCTGGCACAAGTTTTGTGCCCAAGACACCTCCTGAAAAATCGTATCCTTGCTGACCGCCCCTGGTTTAGCCTCTCAGCTGGCTGCAGTGAGGTACAGGTGTACTCCAGGACTGTGTGACATCACCGCTGGGTGTGGTCACAGGTCACAGGTCACAGGTCACAGTCACTTTAAACACAGCAGCACGTTTGTCAGGCCTCTAGGGCACAAATAATAATAATAATAATAATAATAAGTGGTGTGGAACAGTGAAGGCAAACATCACTTTGTTTACATCCTTTAAACAAAGGCACCTTTAATATTCACCAGCTTTTGGTCTTTAGTAAATCCACATCATGAGACCGTCACAGCACAAAGACCAAACATTTTTAGATTCTCGATCATTTCAGTTCGAGAAACAGCTGGATACACACACACACACACACACACACACACACACACACACACACACACGCACACAGGCAGTGTGTGGGTCCACAGGGAGCTGGTGTTGGTTTGGACCCTGCCACAGAAACATGGCCGGGGGATATGCAATCTGTTCTGTGTTTGTGTGTGTGTGTCGGTATTGAGGTGACACAAACACACACACACACACACACACACACACACACCAACAATGGACTACAGACTTGAACCAGACGCTGTAACATCGACACTGTAAAAGCTGTGAGTGAGCGTCTGCACAGAGAATCACTAATTACTTTACTTTGTGTTCTCTGACTTGAAGATCTGTCGTCTGACTCAGAACCAGAATGGAAATAAGCTTTTTGCTTTGTTGTGTTTTTGTCCTTGACGTTTTTGGTTTTTTTTGTTTCAGATTCTAAAAACAGAATCAGCCACCGTGAGCTGTTTCCACTTTTATAACTTTTTTTTTCACACAGAGTTTGGTGCATAATCAGCAGCTGATTTAATCCTCACATTTGTCTTTTCTTTTTGAGTGCTGGAAGGTGGATGTTGTAATCTCATGACAGAACCAGCACGGCTCTCTACACCACGTATGTTTCTAAGCTAACCCGCACGTTAGCGTCGCTCTGGTTCCCGCCACAAAAAGCCTTTTGTGACAAACAGGTTTAGTTCAGCAGGATCATCTTCACTAACGAACTTATGACGTTTGAAGCCTCTATACAATCAGCAGAAGTAAGAAAACTACATTTAGTAACTTCCACTTGTAGTTTGATTCAGCTCTTCTACACACGACTTTCCTCTTACACAGTTAGTGACAGTTTGCAAGTATAAACACAAAGAGAATATAAACTAGTGAGTTTAACGTCCACGACCACCTCTGTCGTCTCATTGAGACACTTAATACTTTAAGGAGGGAGAGAGGAGGAGTCAAAGAGACAGACCGGGGACTTCCTGCTCTGCGCTCATGTGGTACGAGCCCTAACCACTCAGCTGTCCAGTCGCCGCAGCAACCAGTCTTTTGTGAGAGAC
>NW_019525193.1:95124-96005 GCF_002814215.2 Seriola lalandi dorsalis | reverse complement strand
ACACACACACACACACACACACACACACACACACGACTCCCTGCCCCGTGTACAGACCTGGTAATGCTGGTTCTGTATCAGACTGTCGGCGTGACGTTCCTGCAAAGAGAAAACAGAGATCGTGTTAAATGTGATGTCATCTTTTTCCTTCTCTCTGTCTACTTTACACAGTGACGTCCTCTCCTGAATGAAATGATTAAAAGCAGCAAACTGAAAGAAAAGAGCGAAGGTAACGCGTTGCCTCTGGCTGACAGGACGAGCTGCTGAGTAATGAACTTCACTTCATCATCCGTCTCCACTCTGAACGTTGCTGCTCTCATCCAGAATCACAATCATCTATGTGGCAGATGTTGAGCAGGAGTGTGAGCATCTTTGCCATGAAACCCACTTCTCACCTCATCGGATGATGGATCCAATTGAATCAAGTGCACTGAGAGCGGTGGGGGTTATTTTTAGTACTGTATATAATTCACTGTTCATTCTGCAACTGAAGCACGAGTAGAAGTTATTCATGCGACATTGCACTTTACAACAGGGAAAACACGAGGTAAATAAACAAGGCAATGAATGGAGATTCAAATTAGAGAATAAAACAGGATAATTAATTCTGGAGCTCTAGTAACAACAGGTCAGTGAGCCAATCAGAAGAGAGGAGGCTCTGAGTCTCTCACTGTTAATAAAAATACAGCAGATTTCAGGTAAAAACACTCAGAGAAACCAAATCCTGCAAGGTTTGGATGGTGGGTCCAGGCGGGCGGGGCTTGGTGACTGCTTTGTTGTGACATCACAAAGTTCCAGAAGTCCTGACGGCTGGTTTTAAGGCTCAGTTTCTGAATACAGGCTGTGTGCATTTCTCTGTGGACTGAGGCTTTGATACTTTC
>NW_019525193.1:93717-94369 GCF_002814215.2 Seriola lalandi dorsalis | reverse complement strand
GTGTGTGTGTGTGTCTGTGTGTTCTCTCAACAATATCCTCTCACTTCATTTCCTCCTCTGTCACACACACATCCATCATCTCCGTATCTCCCTCTGTTTCTTCTTTCATACTCATTTTCATTTTATTTCCATTTCAGCTCAATATTCACCTCGTCTTCGCTCTCATCATGTTTCACACTCGTCTAAGTCGGCCGCGCTTCTAATTTGTCTTCCTCTGTCTCCCTGCTGTCCGTAACAAATACAGACAGACAGACACACACACACACACACACACGCACACTCACACACACACACACATACACACACACATACACACACACTCGTAAACCTGCATTCATCCTTCCCACAAACTCCTCTAACAATCCATCTCTCTCTCTTCAGAGAGCTATCATTGCCTTCCATATCTCATGCTGTTTTCCTGCTTACTCTATCAAAACACACACACACACACACACACACACACACACACACACACACACACACACACACAGGCTCGCTGCTTTGATCAGATCTCTGCAGAGCTGTGTGGCTCTATGAACCTATGTGGGCTGGTTGGCTTATATAACTCAGCTGACTTTAGCTGAGGTGAACATGCCAGCTGCACTCTGTGTGTGTGTGTGTGTGTGTGTGTGTGTGTGTGTGTGTGTGTGTG
>NW_019525193.1:90351-93633 GCF_002814215.2 Seriola lalandi dorsalis | reverse complement strand
GTGCGTGCGTGCGAGACAAAGCCTTATCGCTCTGCTCTCTCTCAGTCTCTCTCCAGATGACTGGACTGTGTTTATCTGCTGATTCTCCCTGTGGTCTCACACACACTCACAGCTGATGTCCGTCCATGTGTGTGATTGTGTTTCTGTAAAATAAAATACATCCTACTTCACTGCAGATTTCATCACTTCCTCTCTCTCTCTCTCTCTCTCTCTCTCTCTCTCTCTCTCTGTGTGTCCAGGTCGAGTCCTTCAGCTCTGACTGGTTTGTTTTCAGACTGTTAAACTCACTTATTCGTTTCCTCCCTCCGGCTCCACTGGGATTCATAAGCTGTGGACACTGAACCCCGTGTTCAACACGTCACGGCTGAACCCTGACAGATGTTCCTACCAGCTGATGTTTTATATCATATAACAAGGTTTTAAATAAATAAATGACACGACGTCAGAACATCTACAACGAAGCACAAGTTGAAGTTTGTCAGGACGAAGTGAACCGACACAAGAGGAGGAGGAACAGCAGCTCCATCGACGCTCCCGCTTCTTTTCTCTCTTTTATATCATTGTCAACGAAACCTCTTTTTTTAGGGCAGAACTGGACCTGAGCATTTCATCACCACTTCCTTCAGTTTGTTGGACAAACAATTACTTGGTTTGGTTTGTTAATTGAATCTATGATGAAAGTAATTATGTTGCCCTCCTTTGTTTTTATACCATGCGTCACATTTATCAGCTGATCCCGCAGGATCGTGAACAAAACCACAGCTGAGCATCGTCGTCTGAACCCGTTTATCTGACAGCGCTTCAGCTGATATGAACAAACGCTGCAGTGAAATCACGACGCTTCGAGTTCGGCCACTCGAAGCTGAAGCGGGGAGCCGACCTTTAACCCTCACAGTTACAACACGTCGGCTTTTGTTTTCTATCCGTGTCGTCACCGTTTGTTCGATGGAACACGAGTGTTTTATTTATGGTCACAGCAGCTCCCTCCACTCAATATATATTACACACGACCTTTCCTTTACGTAAAAACTGTTTCCTGCTTCGACCTCTCGACCTGCTGATAATCCGTGTGATCACCTGAGTTCCTCTGAACAGTGACGGCGGCTCGTGCGACTGTTTGAGACTCGCAGCTTGAGCCTTCGCCTCAGTTTGCATGTGAATCCTCCGGTGACTTGTCAACATGAATATCAGCATATGGCCTTTTAGCCCGGCTGAGGCTCGTGCAGCTTGTTTGCATGACTGTGCGCTGACAGGCATATGGCCACGCCGGCATAATGAGCCACACACATGAATAAATAAAACCTTTACACACGTTTATTCTGCGTTTTTTATGAACTTTGGGAGTTTTTGTCTTCAAGGTTAAACCCGCTGACCCCTGACTGCAGCCGCCTCTCGCTCCTCAACTTCAATTTCAGCATCATTTTTTCATCCACATGATTGAAGGGTTATTTTCCTCTCTGGGCCCGAGGAGCGGAGAGAGTGAAGTGGACGACACAAATGATAAAGGCGAAGAAAACAAAGAGTAGAAACCTGAGAAAACCCCTGCTGCAGAGGAACCGTATCATTTGGCAAAAAAAAGACCCCAGTAAATATCTGTTATTTCACTTTACAGGCTGTTTCTGCAGCTGTTGCCTTGAACAACAATGTTTTAAATTACACACAGCAGAACAACCGAGTTTTCATTTAATAAGGAACCACAAGAGACTCAGACCAAATAAAGTTTAAGCTAACAGATGCTAATTGTGCTCATACTGTTGGATTTAAAGCTCCATATTTTCTTCTTCTTCTGTGTTTTATTTGAAGTGTTGATCCATGAGAAGATATATTTGTGGTTCATCTCAGTGTAGTTTTACATCTCCTCTCTCAGGCTTCTCTCTGCAGCTCTAGTAACAACAGGTCGCTGAGCCAATCAGAAGAGAAGAGGCTCTGAGCCTCTCTTCTGATTGGCTGACTGTTTTCTGAGTGATCCAGTACAAATACAGCAGATTTCAGGTAAAAACACTCAGAGAAACCAAATCCTGCAAGGTTTGGATGGTGGGTCCAGGTGGGCGGGGCTTGGTGACTGCTTTGTTGTGACATCACAAAGTTCCAGAAGTCCTGACGGCTGGTTTTAAGGTTCAGTTTCTGAATACAGGCTGTGTGCATTTCTCTGTGGACTGAGGCTTTGATACTTTCACAGTATTAATATAGAAGCTAGAGCTGATCTATAATCACACTACACATGGACACAGACCTTTACACTGGAGGAGCTTTAACTTAAACATCTGCAGCACCAGTGTAGAAACGTAAGAACCGTGAGACTCACCGTGAACTCTCGGAGGTTTTCACATTTGTGCGTGTCCTCCCCGGGCGGCTGGCCCCTCCTACACAGCTTGTTGTGCAGCCACATGAGCAGGTACCAGATGGACTTGGGGCTCGGGATGATGTTGAACGGAGGCGGCAGCGTGCCGCCCTCGTCGAAGTAACTCATCCACAGCTTGGTGCGAGCGAACTTCCACTCGATGTCGGCGTGGTCCTGGAGGAAAGGATCGAAGGGATCGCGTCAGAGCAGAAACTAACGATTCCTTTTACTATCAGAAAATAATCAACTGATAAATATCCGTCTTCACGATTTACTGATCAGTCAATGATCTGTTCCCCGTGTTGACTCACGGCGATCAGCTGGTAGGAGTTGTTCATCATGGCGATCAGCATGTTGAGCAGCACCACCAGCGAGATGACGTTGTACGTCCCGAACATGGTCGCCCCCACGAACTCCGTGAACTCGTGCCGGGCTTTCACGTTGGTGACGTACAAGTTCAAGAGCCCGAATATCGACCAGAACAGAGACTGGAGGGTCTCAAACAACCTGAGGAGGCACACAGAGGAGGAAGTCAATCAATCAATCAATCAATCAATCAATCAATCAATCAATCAATCAATCATGACTGAAGCACACAGGAGAGGAAGTGTAAACTTGATTCGTAAAACTTGACGAACATAAAAACATATTTAAACTGATTTGCCTTTTATCAGAGACTGAAATAACCACAGCTCACAAGGCTGATGACATCATCGTCATGTGACCAGCCACAGGAAACGTGTTTTATGGGTCGGAGCAGACGAACGTCGGCAGCTTCTCAAACCTCTCGACCACTTGCATCTGTAAATGTTGTTGCAGATGTTTTGAGGGGCGGTGGGGGCGGTGGGGGGGTGGTAACTTTCATCTGCTTTCACTTTCCCTCCAAATGTTTTATTCCTCTTGAAATGACACTGTTGGTTTTTATCCACCTGATCATCAGA
>NW_019525193.1:75351-87851 GCF_002814215.2 Seriola lalandi dorsalis | reverse complement strand
TGCAGCACCTCCACACACACACACACTGTACTTCTCAGTGTGATGTGTGTCATTGATCGGGACATTTAAAAGGGCGTTTGCTTCACACTGCTGGTTGATACGATCACAGCTGTTATTAGCAAACACGACATCAACCGAACACAAAGTCCAAACTCTCTCTCCCTGAAACGTCAGCGGTTTTATTTTCAGATCTGTAGCAGGAAAAACAAAGTACAGCTAAAACTAGCTAGTTTTTTTTTAGCTATTAGCTCATAAATCGAAGTATTGGGAGAAATAAAACTGTGACCTGACGATGGCACGAGAATAAAAGTCATTAAAAGTCGAAGAGGTCAAGGATTTCTTTCCCAAAATTCATTGCAATCCATAATTAAAGATATTTGACTCACTACAACAAAGTCCAACCTGCTGGTGGCGCCACAGAACAAGTCAAAGAGCCGCCAAAACATTCAGGATTCCTCCTCTGGGAACGGCAGCACGGTTTCACCTTTTATTTTCCTGTGTCACCCCATCACAGATCCGTGAACACACACACACACACACACACACACACACACGTGTGGACGATGCTACTCACGTTGAGAAGGCGTTGTTCTGCCTCTCGCAGCGGATGCCCTTGCAGTTGCTGGGTTCCTCCGACGCCGTGGTCTCGTAGTAGAAATACAGCTGGTTCAGACCGTTGGCAAACGCCAGCAGGACCTGCGCAGGAAACACACAAAACAAAACACACAGGTTTTTATTTAATCCCTGGTGAAATCCTCACACTCACACGTTCACGCTCTAGTGCTCAAATGATTTTTTGAAGCAGCTTTTTACGTTACAGTTTGTTGCAGGGACCGACCGCCGGCGCAGCTTTCATGTGACCCGGGACAGAGGCGCCGCAGCGTTACGTAAAGTGAGCATCAAGCAGCGCGGCATGCTGGGATTGATTTCTGGGACTTCAGGGAGCTAAACAATTCACATGTGGATTGTGTTGTAGGTTAGGAGCTCCCCTGAGGTGGAATTAATGAGTTCTGAATGTAGTGAAATAGTAATGTCCTTCAAGGGTACAGCAGGAGGAGGATTTGCTCTCTTTCATCATCTTCAAAGATCCAGAGGGTGAGTGAGTGAAACGGGATCAAAACTCCTCAACAGGAAACGAGGGGTGAGCAGCTGCCTGGTGGCCGACGTGCAGATAACCAGGGACGTGCTGCTGCAGCCGTCTCTGCTCCGTCTGATCCGTCAGCTGTTCATGTGAGGCCGCAGACAGGCAGCACATTATGCAAGTGGTGCACATGTTTGCAGAAATGTCAATAAAATATTAACTGTTGCATGAATTGTCACAATATTTCCCAGATAGCAAAAATAAATCCGGCCTCTACTTGGGCCACATGTTTATTTTACATCCGGTTCCACGGCCCGATTCTGGCCCATGTACAGCACCACTGTAAGATGCTACGTCCACATCTGGAGCAATTCTAGCACACACAGAAAGTCTTCCAGCTGTCAGTCAATACCGGAGGATAACAGCTGGACTCTGAGCTGGATTCACTCGCACTCTGAGATACATGCTAACATTTAGCATGCTAATGCACTAAATGTTTTTCTAAACATTAGCATGATACAAAAATCTGAAAACTAGTGTAATACGGCAATGGTTTAGCATGCTAGCATCATCTGGTAATTGCTAATGTATATGTTACCTTGCATCTGGCTTCAAACACAAACATAAACACACATTCACAAACCAAACTGAATCCTGAAAGTAATGTTTTTCTACTAGTTGCTAATATATCGTAGCAGAATGTGATTCACACAATTTAAAGAGCAACTAACAACTGGCTTTAGCTTTTAGCTTAACCCTGACACACCTGTAATCTGCTAGCTCTACAAGTAGCAGGTAGCGTTATGTTGTTAAGGTCAAGTGGACAGAATTACAGGAAAATAAGACTGTAACCTGGGACCAATGTGTAATAGTGACGGTACATCCAACAGTGTTTTACCAGACAGTAGATGAAGAGAAACTTGAGGATGTCCAGCAGCATCCTGCCCAGTGAAATCTGCAGGGGCCCGAGGTGGGAGTTTGCGGTGAAGAGGGAGATGAGTCTGAGCGAGCTGAAGATGTTGGCGATGGCGAACAGAGCTTCGGCGATCAGCGTCGGGTGCCACATCTCCCACTCCTCCCTGGGACGAGAGGAGTTATACTGGAGGAAGGAGAGACACAGAAGAGGAGGAGGAGGAAGTTTAGAGTTTATTACTCGACATAAGAGACAGAGTGAAGAGCTGGTGGCATTAGTTCTGTCAGGTGAAGCGTCGCCATGTGGAGAAGAAGCACCACGAGTCTTTATGGGACTTCAGGTCGGGTTGGATCTTCTACACACAGTCGACACTTTATTCTTTTAACCACAAGTGTGATCTCTCTCTCTCTCTCTCTCTCTCTCTCTCTCTCTGACCCTAAACCCTGTAACTGTAGCGATGGAGGATCAGCAACAATCACGTGAATCATTTCTGAAGACGTCATCTGCATTTCATTTGTCTTTCTCTCCTTAATCCACTCATCTCCCTCTTTTTTCCAGCTGCCTGTTTCTGTGACTCTTCTTCTTTTTTGGCTCCATTCATTTCTCTCTCTCTCTCTCTCTCTCTCTCTCTCTCTCTCTCTCTGTCTCCCTCTCTCTCTGTCTCCCTCTCTCTCTGTCTCTCTCTCTCCCTCTCCCTCTCTCTCCCTCTCCCTCTCTCTCTCTCTCTGCACATCTCCCTCAGTTGTCTCATGCTTGGCTTCCTCCTCATTCTGGATTCAGCCATTAGACTTCCACAGGACTTCTGTCTTGTTAACTCTGCCTCTATTAGCATTCACCATCCTCACACACACACACACACACACACACACACACAAACACACACAGCCGGAAACAGAAACATGCACACAGATGCACACTCATTAATTTATAGACTCTCTTGCACCTTCTCTCAGATGCACTCCCTCCGTCTGTCTGTCTCTCTCTCCACACACACACACATACACACACACACACACACACACACACACACACACACAATGACAAAGCAAAATTTTGCAAGCTCTTCACAGGATTTTTAAACGATGATAAATATTTAAGGCAAAGAAAAAAAAAGATAAGAAAAGTAAAATATACTTTGCCAACAGCTGCTTCCAGAGTGTGTGTGTGTGTGTGTGTGTGTGTGTGTGTGTGGACTTGTGCTGAAGTATGCATGTATATACAGTTGTGTGTCCGTACACATCTTATATCTTTATCTATATGTATGTGCTTATAAAACTGTACGTGTGTGTGCAGGACCTGTGTAGGAGGGCCAACCGCCACCATCAGTGACTCACAGCTGCTGCAGATGGCCCGGCCGTCTGGTGTGTGTCTGTGTGTGTGTGTGTGTGTGTGTGTGTGTGTGTGTGTGTTTGATTTCACCATTTGCTCTTAATAAATAGATAAAGTCTTGTGTGCAGGATGGAGGCTGAGAGCTGAGCTGTGAGAGTGAGACAAAGATTAGAGGCTTCAGAGTGAAACTCCTGGTCACAGCTGAAGTTTACAGCTCATATAAACCATGATGCTGATCGAACCCTTTCTTCTGGTTTTCAGTGGTCGGCTCCCACCAGCTTTAATTCCTCATTTATATATCATGGTATGCAAATAATAATAAAACTAAAAGGACTGTGGATGCCTGGTGCACGGGTCGACGCCGACGTTCTGGTCTGCAGGAACGTCTGCGGCAGACCGTCATGTACGTCATGAAAATTCTCCTTCAAACAAGGCGACTACGTTTGAAGTTCTCACTGGGAAAAAAAAAAGGATGCACTATAAGAAATAAATAATGAAGAATGACACAGCTTCTGTTTTTGCCTTGTGGTAAGTAGTCATGACTTAAGAGCCAGGAGGAAATGCTGCGGATCAGGACTCACTACTGTCACACACAACTTAAAAAACACTGTGTTTACTTCAAGTCTAAAGGTCTGTGTCCATGTGTAGTGTGATTATAGATCAGCTCTAGCTTCTATATTAATACTGTGAAAGTCTCAAAGCCTCAGTCCACAGAGAAATGCACACAGCCTGTATTCAGAAACTGAGCCTTAAAACCAGCCGTCAGGACTTCCTGTAACTTTGTGATGTCACAACGAAGCACACATGCACACACACACACCTTTACCTTCACGTAGGCCACTATCTTCAGTGATATGGTGGCCAGGTAAAGGGAGTTCATGGCGAAGTCCATCAGGTTCCACCAGTCGTGGATGTACTCTGTGAATCCCCCGTCCCACATCTCTTTAATCTCTGCCCAGATGAACCCTGAAACACACACACACACACACACACACACACAGACGTGCATGTGTGAGTACATTAACGTCATCCATCAGTGGTTTGTGTTTGCTGTTCTGTGACCAAACTTTTAGTTGAATGTTTTGTTTTGGAGGCAGCAGCTGCCTCGAGGCGGGAAACACAGTAAACACAGTAAACACAGTAAACACAGTAAACAGAGAGCCGACATGTTTGTTCTGTACAACTCACTTCAAAAGTCATTTTCTATTTATTCTATTCTCCCACTTTTCTGCACGTTCATCATCACGTTTAGAGAAGTAACACATGAGATCATAAATCTGGAAAAGATTAAAATCCCATATAAACCATGAACCATGTTGTGGTTACGTTTATGTTAAAGGAGCTGTTTATTAGTTTTGCTATTGCTACATAGCTAACATTAGCATTAGCAGCTGTTTACTCGGTCAGTCTAGAGGAAACGTTGCGAGTTCAGCATCAAACTTCAATCCTTTACTCTCCTTTTGTTTTGCCTCTATTTCTATCACTTCTTTTCTTCAACTGAAGTTAGCATGCTAACCAGCTAGCCCCAGCCCGTCTCGTCGCTTTCCAATACCGAGTCAGCGACGGCGCCCTGAAGATGCAGCGCTGTTCAGAGAACCTATCATAACCTTTCGCCTTTTAAACGCAACGATGGCTGCGAAGCTCTCGGCAAAACTGGTAAGTAAACAGCTGTTAATGCTAACGCTAGCTATGTAGCATTGGCAAAACTTGCACATAGCTCCTTTAAAGTCAAGATAATGTATATTCTAACAGCAACAACTGCTAATGCTACTGATAATCGAAAACCTGTGTCTTTATATAGGTGATATATTTTCACACGTTTATTCTTCGGCATGAAGCAGAGTCTTTCATCTCGACCTAAAAATAAAGCTACAGTAGAATTAGCTGTAATTTTATCATCAACGTTACGACCAGCTAATAGTGAACCTTGTTTCTCTCCATCGGAAGAAGGAGTGTTTGAAGAGGAGGAGGAGGAGGAGGAGGAGACGATGAAGGAGAACAGATGGTTTTGTATTTTTCCAAGTGATTATGGTTTTGATTTGGAAATGATTGGTGTCAGCGCTCAGAGAGAATATGGAGATGTAATCACTCTTTTTCACACCCACCCACCAACACACTCACGGGCGCCCGACCACACACACACACACACACACACACACACACACACACACCCACATCCAGGCGTGCACCCACACACACACACACAAATACACACTTCTTTGAAGGCATCTTGATGATCAGCAATCAAAGTGAAGAAAGAGACATAAGAAGTGTTCTTCTTAAAGAGACAGTACGGCTGCTTCCTGGACAGTGACTCAATCAAGTCTTTAGTGCACGTAAATGTGACGTCACCCGTCAGATCTCTACTTATAGTAAAGGATATGAGTCATTTATCGACGAAAAGAAAAACAAATGTAGAAATAAATATGTAAATAAGATTGTTTATGAGTTTATGAGTTTGTTTAAGTTCAGAGAACATTAGTTTTCCTGGTCGGCTGTGAGTGTGAGTAGAAAACACACCACAAAAATGTTTTTATCAGACGCTCAAGTCAGTTGGTTCAAATATCCCTCCGCCTTTCTGTGAGCTAGATCCTACGATCCGTCTGCAGACCCAGGACTAAGCTGGACTTCCACCCAGCCGCAGGTTTTACCTCTGATTAATGTTTTTAAAAAGAGTTGTCACACCGAGGAGAAACCAGACCTCTGGCTTCATACAACCCCCCCTTTAACGCAACACACACTTTTACTTACTGGCCTTGAACTATACATATACCTACTTTTAATTTCTCTTCTCTCTTCGGTATGTGGTTTTTCTCTCTTTGAATCCACTGATTGATCTGTGTGTGTGTGTGTGTGTGTGTGTGTGTGTGTGTGTGTGTGTGTGTGTGTGACGCAATCATTGCAGATTAATTTTCCTGTTTGCTGCAGCTGCAGCTACGTCTGATCGTCCGTCTCTCACTGTGATGAATGTGGCTCCGTCTGTGACCTCAGCTCTGACCTCACAGGTCTGTTCTGACCCGCAGACGCCCGAGCGGCCGGCGTGACGCACGGCCAGTGAAGAAGAGGAGCGGAGGACGAAGGATTTAAAGTTCGGTGTCGCCCAGAGGGAGAAAACACTTTAGTTATTTAAGATAAAGGCCACAGCTGGAAAACTGTCAAGTGCTGAGGTCACAGACAAGATGACGTCACATCCAGATGTTTTCAGCAGCTGCAGTTCGTTGATATGTGTGTGTGTGTTTTATTTTGTTTTTGTAAAGAAAGTGTGGGACAAACAAACGAAACACATCGTACCCAGCACCCATGGGAGAATCATCCACTCCACGATGGTGGGTGGGGGCCCCTGCATGTGGAGGTTGGTCCGGGCGATGTGCTGCGACGCCAGCAGCAGCAGGAAGAGGAAGGTCAGGTAGGACGCCGTGTGACAGATGAACTTGATGAAGGGCTTCTTGATGAAGCGTCCCAGAGCGCTCTTTGGCGCCAACAGGTAGATCTGAGGAGGGGGGGAGGGGGAGAGAGTTAAAATAAAAAGACAAAGAGAAAGTGACGGAAGCGGAGGAAGAAAGAAGGAGAAGAAGAGGAAGAAGGATGTTACAGAAAGGATGAGAGAGCGAGGACATGAAAGGAGACGACGGAGGAGAGAGAGACGGAGAAAGATCAGAAGACGGAGACGAAGATCAAGAGGAAGATTAACGGGTTTGTCCCGAAATGATCTGGAATAATTTCCCCTTTAAAATGCAAAAGAGGCGGGAAGAGAAAACAAAGAAGAAGAAGAGCGAGTGGATTTTCTTTGATAAGATTCCTGAAAACTGTGTCAGAGACTTGTTGATGTGACTGTTGCATCATCTCTTGTGCTAATGACTCTTGTGTCCTCCCCCGTCCTCCGCCGTCTGAGCGCCAGAGAAGAAGACGGCGAACGCGCACGCGGCGTTGATTGCGTTCATTCTCAGCCTCTCATCAGCGTGTACTGACTCTTTCAGGGCCGTTGCTGTTATTGTTATTGCCAGTGTTATTGCTGTTATGATGCTTGTTTACTTGTTCCGCTCATCTACTCGCTCCTGGCAAACCTCGACTTGCTCTGAGTCACGCCGGCGAGGCTTTAAATGGAGCCGGAGAGAGAGAGAGAGAGAGAGTCAGGAAGAAGGAGGCAGAAAGAAAGAGAGAGAGAGATGTGTGTTCACATACCTTATTAAAACAGCAATAAATTAATCACATTAATACTCTGATTATTAGAAACACTTCAAGTCAGAAGTGTTTCGCCTGGTTCCTTGAACGCACCGCAGAGGCCAGAGAGATTCAGGGGGAAAAAAGGTGCAAAAATTAGTTTTTAAAGTTTTAAAATGAGACGAAACGAAGCCTCGTCACTGCATGTCACACAGGTCACATCATGTTTATCCAGAATCATAATATTCAAAAAGGAACTTAATGTTTGATTGATCGTTAATCTGAAGGCGTTCCCGAGAGATCACGTTCACGAGGCGAAAACCTTTGTTTTGTGAGGTCACAGTGGAGCGCGACCTTTGACCTTCGACCAAGATCTCCCCATTAATGGGTTTAATAGTTACATGGATTTCTATCTAACATCCCATAAATGAATAACATAATTATTATCTCTGCTTCACTCTTTCCTTTCCCTGCTTGTCTTTAGGTCGAGTGTTGTTGTCATGTCTCATGTTTCCTGGCAACAGAAAACAGCCAACAAACACTGTTTTGCTTAATTGCTCCCTGGCAACAAATTTACTTTGAGCAAGAAACAGCAGCTTCCTTCCTCATTTTCTCTCTCTCTCTCGTCTTTTCTTTCCTTTCTTCTCTCCTTCCTCCCACAACTCCTTTATCGCTCCCTAATTCCCCCTCTCAGCGCCCTTCGCCTTGTATGTATACATACTTCCTCCCTCCCTCCCTCGTTTATTCATACCAGTGAGAAGACAGGAAACAGGAGTCCGATGATGAAGCAGGTGACCAGTTTGACCACCCAGTGTCGTCTCCTCCAGCCCGGGAAGCCGTCGTACCACAGTGTGGCCAGGAGCTGCTGGCAGTTCGGCTGGGCCACAAACTGAGAGAGAGAGAGAGAGAGAGAGAGAGGGAGAGAGAGAGAGAGAGGGAGAGAGAGAGAGAGAGAGAGAGAGGGGGAGAGAGAGAGAGAGAGAGAGAGGGAGAGAGAGGGAGAGAGAGACTGTTGGTCCAAACGAGGCTCAAACTTTCATCAAAAGGAATAAAAATGAGCAGAAAGACGTAAAACCACAAAGTGACTTTGTCTTTAAACCTGTGTCAGTGACGTCGTCTTGCCGTGACAGAAGAGCTTTTAAAAGTGGCTCCTCATCATCATCATCATCACCATCATCATCATCATCATCATCATCATCAGTAACAGTTTCACCTTGTGTTAATGAAGCAAAGAGACGGATCTGCAGAAGCTCCTGTGACTTCCTGGTCTGTCGGGAGTGAGGATCTTTACACAATCAAACTAAAAAACAATGATTTAAATGTGACGTTTGTTTTTAATCATGATTCAGTAACTCAAGTGTCAGAACTTGAGGACGACCGAGCAGCTGATCGTTAAACACGTGTATTTCCTCACATCTCTTCACCAATGTTCTCAGCGTATTGAACGTTACTTCCTGGTTTAAGCGTGTTGTTCTTGTTGTTTGTTTCCTGCTCGTTTGACTCTCGTTCAACGCTTTGAAAAGTGCCGCAGAACAAATGCAACTATCTCCTCGCTCGCACATTAAAGCGTCGCTCGTCTGTCTGTTTTCCGTCTGCTTCGTTTCGTTTTTCAAAGAAATGTTGGATCTGCACTAAAAACCCTGGTCCAGCACATTTTACTGAACTCTGTCCATGTTCCCTTTTTATTTTTAGACTTTTGTAACTATCAACTGCAAAAATATCCTTTATGAGAGAATAAAAAACTGCTGAGGTAAAGAAAACTTTTAATTAGTGCATTTAAATTTGCTGATTTGTGTCACGTGTTATTAAAAGTAACTTCTTTAAAAACTTGAGGTGTTTTTACAGTTAAAAGTTCGGACTCTGTTGAAGCTGCTTCCTCAGACACTCGGCTCCTCCGTCGAGCCTCCGTCAGGTCGTTAGGTGGAAGTTTTCATCTTCTGTCCTGATGTGTTATGACAAACCAAAGGTTACTTCCTGTTCACCTTGTTTCCATTTCCATCTGATTACAGCTCGTCCGCTGACGCTGCTGGCGTCACACCAGAGGCTGTTTGTCCCCGTCAGCCCTTCAGCTGCCCTCTGAGTCACACTCCTTTTCTCCTCCCTCTCTCTCTCTTTCTTCTTCCCCATTGTGTCTCTCCAGTTCCTCCCTCTTCTTCTTCTTCTTCTCCTCTCTGCTCCCTTCCTTTCTTTTCTCTCTCCGTCGTCCTCTGAGTCAACAAGAGCCACAAAGCATTTAATCTCCTGCTCTCCTGCCAAATCTGTCTCTTTTCTTTCCTTATTTCCCCTCCCTCCTTTTTCTCTCTGTCTTTACTTCTCCCCTTCGTCATCCCATCCTTCTTTATTTCCCCGATTCCTCCCTCCCTCACGTCTCTTTCAGGATGATTGCTCTTGGTTAAAATCCCAGGACTGTAAATAAGTCTGGGGCTGTAAAGAGCCGTGTGAGACGGTGGCTTATCTACGACTGGGAGAGAGCGAGTGTAAAACACCGAGTTTCCCTTTAAACAAACGGCCCGTCATGTAAATGGGGTAAATAAACATCCAGCTCGCGTTCACACACCCACCTTCACACAAGGACGCAGCAACTGTTACCCACCGAACACTTAGCTAAAAGCTCAAAGAGGCGAGCTGCCAAAGCGGCTCAGGTCGGCGACCGGATCTGTCAATCAAAGCCGCCGCTCGCCTGTTTTCCTGACAGCTGAACATTTGGCGGCGGCTGCAGATTTCCACACTTCCTTGTTTTCTCACAAGTGTGGGCTTGTTTCATAAATAATTGATCCTTTTTATTTGGACGGCCCAGAACTCGGATCCTCGGCTAGAAGATAAGACGCCAACCGTCACAGGAGCTACTACCCATGGTGCCGATGGTGCGGCGAGCGTTGGAGCAGAAACAGGAAGTCCCCATGGGAACGCTGCTCTTTCTCGCTGGTGTTTCTGCCAGCTGGTGACCCGGGATCAACCGGAGAACAGGTCGTCTGTACCACGGGCTTATTAAGTCCCACAGTAACGTTTTGTTGCTAGGCGACCTCTACGGGAGGTCGCCTACGCAGGAAGTGAGGTCAGCCAAGTCCGCGTTGGTTAACGCTTAGTTAGCGAGGTTTCTTTTATCCACGACCTTACCTGAGTGTTTCTTAATTGTAACCATGACGATGAACGTTGCGTAACCTTAACAGAGTACTTACTTTAACTTAACCGAACCGCGTGTTTATTCTAGTTACCATGACGACCACCGCTGTTACGACTCTACAGGTCGTATATGACTAGAGAGAGAGAAAGAGAGAGAGAGAGAGAGAGAGAGAGAGAGAGAGAGAGAGAATTTAATTAAATAGATGAAGTGTTAGAAGTCAAACCAACATGGCTGCTCCCTCCTCCTCCTCTCTTCCTACGACCTCTTCTCCTTTCCCCTCTTTTCCATCTCTCTTTTTCTTCCTCTCCTTTTCTTTTCATACTTTTCTCCTCTTCCTCCCTCCTGTCACTAATCCTCTTCATCCTCTTCATCCTCTTCATCCTCTCCTCTTCATTCTTTCTTTTTTCTTTCTCCTCTTCTATAATTCATATTTTGCTCCTCCATCCCTTCTTCTATATCTCCTGTCACTAATCCTCCTTGCTCCTCTCTTCATTTCTCTCCCCCTCTTCTCTTGATTCCTTGTTTCCTTCTCTCCTTTCCTCTGTCCTTCCCTGTCCTGTCACTAATCCTCTTCATCCTCAGTGTTCCTCCTCTTCTTTTCTTCTTCTTTCTTTTTTGACCTTCCTCTTCCTAATTCCCTCCTCTTTTTGTCTCCCCCTTCTTTCTCTTTTTCTCCTCTCCTCCTTCTTCCATCACCTCCTTCCTCTCCTCCAAATCTCTCTCTCTCTCTCTCTCGGCCCCAGCTTGGTTTCTTGTTGCCATGGCAGCGGTATGTTAATGAGCGAGTTGATCTCTGGGCTCCACTAAACTACAGCAGTCTGCTCTTTTCTGTGTCGGTAAAAACATCCTGCCCGTGGTTTGACGTCCCCCCCCCCGCGCTCGCAGCGGCTTCTCCACCAATCAGAGGCCAGGATCTTGTTTCTTGTTTTGTTGTTTTTTTTTTTTTGTTGCTACGTCGTCGAGCAGAACGACGTGCGACATCTCACAGATTATTAAAAAAAAAAAAAAAGTGAGTGTTTTAACCAAACAGGCCGTGAATCAGCCTGAGTTACATAACACACGGGTGAACGCCGGCGGTGGTGGGCGGCGTGTCTCATCAGCACCGGTCAGTGAATATCAGCAGGTACCGGCAGGATAAATACATGGTAGGTATCCAGGCGGTAACACGGGCCTGTGTGCTGTGTGAATGAGCGAGCAGTGGGCGAGGAGGGAGGTCAGCGGAGCGCGAAGACCGCTGACAAATCCAGGAAGGAAGAAGTTGAATAAAGAAGCGGAGAAACAGTTTCATGTTTTCAACATATCTACAGCTTCACACCTTCGTTAGTTCACGACATCTCTTCCTTGTGTTTAGTTTTTACTATTCACCGTCCCGCCGGTCGGACGCCTCGACTTCAGTGTGTTAGGCTCCTCACACCGGAGAACAGGTTGTGATCAACACCCACCTCTCTGTGACGGATTCATGTTGTTCTTCCCACATTTATTAAAAAAATACCAAATAAAACAGTTAAAGACTTTAATGCTTCATGTGCTGCGTCGTCTCAGATTTCACTTCCTGCTGCAGACGGAGGAAACTAAAGTCTGTGGACAGTTACTGACATTTCCCTCTTTATTTATGTGAGTTAGAGCTTGACTGAGTCTGAGTCTCCTGTCTCTCTCTCTGTCTCTCTGTCTGTCTCTCTCTGTCTGTCTGTCTCTCTCTGTCTGTCTGTCTCTCTCTCTGTCTGTCTCTCTCTGTCTGTCTCTCTCTCTCTCTGTCTGTCTCTCTCTCTCTCTGTCTCTCTCTTCATACACCTCAACTTAACTGAACAGTGGAAAAGCGCCACTGCACCACCATGATAAATTTTCAGTCCGCCTTAAATCAATTACAATGGTCTGTCTCTTGCCCCCCCCCC
>NW_019525193.1:73900-75275 GCF_002814215.2 Seriola lalandi dorsalis | reverse complement strand
CCTCCCCGTCTCCCAACAGACCAGGTCAGTGGTGTGAAAACTGCAGAGGATAAAGTCTTAAACTTAATCTCAGTGAGGCCGCAGCACAAAACACATTCTTTCATGCTAATCCAATAGCAGCTTTACATAACACACACACACACACACACACACACACACACACACACACAGCTTTCATACTGGTCCCAGCAACAGAGAAAGAAAAAGAGAGAGAGAGAGAGAGAGAGATAGAGAGAGAGAGAGAGAGAGAGAGAGAGAGAGAGAGAGAGAGATAGTTGTGTGAAAATGACGTGAACAGGGTTTTTTCTTGTAGCTAAAGAAAATCAAACTTGGATTCAGGAGAAAATCTAAAACGATGTGTAACATGTCAGATCCGTGTGTCGGGATCTCACTGTTCTTTCATAAAAACTGCATTAAAGTCCCTCACACCCACAACAACAACTAGGACGAGAGATATAGCATGAAATCTGCACCGCTCGCAGCCCACTGACTTTTCAATGTGACATTTAAAAATCAATCGACAAACACACAGGAGTGAATCAGAGACACGGATCTGCTGCGAATCTGAGCTGAGGAGACGCGAAGCTGCCAAACAACAGAGACTCTCTCTCTCTCTCGCTCGCTCGCTCGTATTGAATAAGCACGCATTATGGATTTCTAACCCTAACCCTCCTGAGTCCTGAACGCACACACATGATGCAGGTGTTTCAGTGTGACGAACACTTCCTGTGGTTGTCACCAACACGTGTCCATAAATACGATTACAAACAGTAAAGACACGATGTTTATAAGTCGGGAACTTGCTTGTGAAACATCATGTTTTAAAAAGTTTTCTTCAGTGATCCCAGTAATCCGGTGGTAGTTGTCATGGTTACACTACAAACAGGAACCACTCACACATATTTCGTACTACAGGCCTAAAACAAACGGGGCTCGTGTTGCGGTTGTGTCAGCGACTCTGCAGCGTCTCGCTCTACAGTTTCCTCATCGCCACTGTACGTTTCATAATAACCCATAATCCATTGCATGTGACTTGGCTGCCTGTTCCCTCCACATGCTCGGGTCACTCCACTTTATTCTGCTCCTGACATTAAACCACCCTCTTCTCCCCGGAGCTTCTCTCCAGGCTAATTCAATTTCTGGGCAATCTGCCCCGACCACTAAACTAAGAAATATGCTAACTGCGGCTATGCTACGTAGCGTCGGCTAATTCAATTTCCTCCCGCAGCCTGATGTAATCTGCCCCCCCGCCACTACACAAAAGCAATATGCTAACCCAAAGCTATGCTAACACTAATTCAATCTGGCTGTGCACACGCTTGTGATTTATATGTAAATATGGAAAGTGTTCATGCGTGTGCTCTCTCTCTCTCTC
>NW_019525193.1:69471-73201 GCF_002814215.2 Seriola lalandi dorsalis | reverse complement strand
TGTGTGTGTGTGTATTTGGGAAGCCTTCTAATTGAGGACACGTGTTGATAGATTAATCAAAGCAATAATTCATCTGGATGTGGTGAATAAAACATGAATGAAGGTCAATATATTATTCAGCTGCTGCTGATTATTGAACCACACACACACACACACACACACACACACACACACACACACACGATCCATTTATTATTGAGACAACTGTTAATGTATAATTTAGCAGGACTGCAGGTATCACAGGCCCAAAGACAGAAAAAGACATTTAAATGATTCAAATGCACACACACACACACACACACACACACACACACACACACACACACACACACACACAATCACTGGACTCTCTCTCACGCACACACATGAATGTTTCAGGGGTTTTATTGTGGGTTAAATGGAGGTTAGACGTTGAGAATGAGTGAAGGCTCTGAGCTTAAACGTCTCCTTTAATCTGCAGCTCAACAAAGAAGAAGAGACGGAGCGAAACCACAGGAGGAGAAGAGACGGGAGGAAACAGGAGGTAAATAATGAAGCATAAATCTCGATATGATGCTGTTTCTGTCACTTTCAGACGCTGGATGACTCGGAGGAACCAGGACAGAAGGGAAGCAGAGAGGAGACGACTGAGACGAGAGAGTCAGCGTCAACTTAAAAGGGTCAGTTCACCTAAAAACACACAACCTCACGTCACTTCTGTAACGCTTGTATTTCGTTATCCATGTTGCTTTCACCGCGGCTGCTGAGAGCCGGTCAGGGAGAGCGAGCGCGGGCGTCTCTACCTCATCGTTTCCAAAGGTCTCGGTTTCTGACCGTCCGCAGATTTCAAGCTAAAATAAGTGAAATTACATTTTCCAAAACTCTTTTTAAGGGCTGAAAAACCTGCAGCAGGAGCCGACGAAGCAAGAAGAGACGTGTTTTAAAACCAGACTGCAGCAGAGTGGACGCAGCCTGAAGGGAAATGATGTTAGAAACTGAGTCTGATTCTCCAAGAAATTGGAGATGAAGGAAGAATTGAACATTTAAAAAAAGAGAAATAATGTGTTTAATTTGCACAAAGCCTCAAACGTTATTGATCCGTCCACATGGTCCTGAAGCTGAACGGAGGACAAACTGCTTCTCCACCGTTCAGCTGCTCGGGAGAGAAACAGTCTCTCCAGGCGAAAAACTATTGACAGGCGAAAAAAGATTCAAGTCATCTTTCCTCCTGCGTTCTGTCTTTTTCTCGCTGCCCGCTGTTTCTCAAAATAACTCCATCTCCTCCCACTCTTTTAATATCAACTCCTCTCTCCATCTCCATCTCTGCTTGATTGCTGTCATTTATCAAAACGTCGCACAAACTTCACCTTTGTTTGTTTTTTTACCTCTTTCTTCCTGCATCTGTTTTCTGTCTGCAGACATTTCTCTCTCTCTCTCTCTCTCTCTACCTTTTGTGTTTTCATTTCTTCCAGACTGCCATATTTTTCTCCTTGCAGGTTACCTGCCTAAAAAAACGAGACACACGGGAGGAAAGAAAAAACAAAACTAGAGCAAACGAGGAAAGATATATTCCACCTCCCCGCTGCATGTGAGTCACTCGTTCTTTTGCTGACTCTATTTCTGTGCTCGGTTTCCTCTGTTCCACCTCTCCACCTCGCTCTGGTTCTGTTTCTTCTCGTCTTCCCTCCACCTGCCGTGACGACTCACAACCGCCGGTCTGTCTCTCGCCCCGTCCCTCCCTCGTCCTCACCCCCTGCTCTCTCTCCTGCAGGTTCTTCTGTCGTCTCCTGTTTGTCTTCCAACAAAGGAAAAACCTTGTAAACATTTGAAATGTCACAGAAGAAGAACTGGACCATGATTAGAAAGTCTTTCCTCTCACTCTTCTTCTCTTGTTTCTCTGCAGCAGCAGAACAGGACGCTGAATAATTTGGTCTGTTTTGGAAAGTCTCCAAGCTCCTCTTCCTCTGTCAGCAGTGTTGGAGGGATTAACACACACACACACACACACACACACACACACACACACACACACACACACATACTCACACATGAGCAACACTTCACAGTGCCAAGCAACAAGGTGAGGAAAAACTGAATTATGGTTCATTATTCAGCAACAACTTGTTCTCTTTCCATCCATCTCTTCCTCTCTTTCACTGATTCATTCGTTCCTTTACTTTTACTCTTTTTCATCTTCCTCCCTCTTCAGCGTATGTCTCGCTCTCGTCCCTCCGCTCAGAGTTTCAAAAACACTATGTGATATAAATAATAATAATGAACCATCAGAGAATTCGAACGTTTCAGATGTCGTGATGAAACTAACTACGACTTCGGATCAGGACTGAGTCAGGATCAGATTATAACTGGACCAGGATCAGATTATAACTGAGTCAGGATCAGATTATAACTGGACCAGGATCAGATTATAACTGGACCAGGATCAGATTATAACTGAGTCAGGATCAGATTATAACTGGAGCAGGATCAGATTATTACTGGACCAGGATCAGATTATAACTGGACCAGGATCAGATTATAACTGAGTCAGGATCAGATTATAACTGGACCAGGATCAGATTATAACTGGACCAGGATCAGATTGTAACTGGACCAGGATCAGATTATAACTGGACCAGGATCAGATTATAACTGGACCAGGAGTGGGTTAATATCAGGCCAGCACCGAGCCAGGATCTGGTTAGGAGCAGACGAGGATTAGACTGGGAATGGGTCAAGAATGGATCAGTGTGACACCAGAAAGGAGTTAGAATCCAGTTAGGATCTGGTTAAGATCTGGTTAAGATCTGGTTAAGATCTGGTTAAGATTAGCTCAGGATCAGGTTAGGATGAAATAAACTCCACCAGGTAAAAACCTCAAGCTCGTGCAGTTTCTTTAAACTTTTCAAATGAAGTGTTGGATTGACACGGTTGTTTTTACACCCTTTTGTTTCTCCATTCACATTTCTTCTCATCAGTCCGTCACTTCCACTCCTCTGTTTCTCTGTCTTTCAGCCGTCCATCCTTCACTATGCTGCTTTCGTCTCTCTTTTCCTTCCCCTCCTCTCCTGCTCTCTCACCAGGGGTTTCCCCCGGGTTTTTTAATACAGCTGATCGTCACACCATCGGACCCCAGGGCGACGTTACTGCAGTGAGTGTGTGTGTGTGTGTGTGTGTGTGTGTTTATCCTGTCACTGTGCTGCCGATGATCCAAACAGACAGAATTCCCATTTAAATGGCAGCTTTAATTATTAAAGGTGTTTGAAGTGGATGACACAGCGTTAAAGGCTCAGTCCGTATAATCTCAGCATGAATAATACAGTGTGATCCAAACACGGCGCTGGCCTCCATCTTTAAAAGATCACATCTGGACCTTCGCTGTATCGACGTGTAAGACCCAACCTGACTGAAGCAAACTCTTCGATCTGAGTTACTCCTCGTTCAAAGAGAAAGATTTTCACTGACACAGAAACAGAGCTGAAGCTGGGAACGGGGCCGACACCAAGTAAAATAACATACAGCAGCACAAAGACACAACGACGACACCCAGCGTCCTCTGTTCATGAAGAGGAGGAGAACCCAGACCTTCATCCCCAGCTGGAGCATGTGGAGACAATCACCGGCCATGGGGCGAGCGTTAGCGTTAGCACAACCGCTAACACGGTCCATCAAGTTGGAACCACTGAGTCAAAACCCAAAGTTACTTTGGCGTTACGTAACTCCTCACACTTTACCCCCCCCCCCCCCCCCCCCG
>NW_019525193.1:67659-68650 GCF_002814215.2 Seriola lalandi dorsalis | reverse complement strand
TGTTGTGTATTCAACAGCGTAACACACACATACACACACACACACACACACACACACACACACAGGGACAGAAACATTCTTCGACTAACAATGCTGAGCGTCTGGCGGCGTTGAGAGCTCAGAGCTCCGCCCCCTCCGTCTCTACGGCTGAGTGCGTCAGACACTCGTATCCTCCATCTGGTTCTCGGGGTCACGACCCGGAGGTGACGTCGGAGCGAAGACTGACTGGTGAATCGAGATATTCTCAATGAATTTGTTTTATAGTTTTGGTTCTAAAAAGTCCGAGAGAGAAGTGACAGACGAACGCAGTTTCCTCAGAGTTTAAATAAGTTTAAATAAGTTTAAATAATGACTTTATATTATTCAGTTCGTCTCGTCTGACGACAGTAAAGTACATTTTGGCCACAAAGGGAAGTTGGTTTGAAAGAGGGGATATATTATCACATATATGGTATGAACATATATATAAAATATCATGTAACATGTTGCGACCATATGTGTTAATGATATATTCATTTATATAAGGTTTTATTTATATAAGGTCTCAGACTCTTGGATCCTGCAGTTTATAATATCAACATATATGGAGAAGCTTTGGGATGATGTATATTTATGTAACGATATAAGCAAATACATATATAAACAATACATGAGATTGTTCCAGTTTCATGAATAACTTTTACATTTATGTTTTAGTTGAATATGTAAATATATTTATGGACGCACAGACAGAACCTTAGAGGCGGGAATGTTGTATAAAAGGTATGAAAACATAACGGGCCGTTGGCATTGTTGTTCTGGCACCGAGCGGGCGGTCACAGCGCCGGATCAACATCTGTATAAACATGTCACACATCTGCTTTCTAAAGTCACACACTGGCATAACGAGGGGTCTTCTAATGGTCTTCTCATGGCGTTAATGACGCCACGAGGCGTTCAGGGTCTGGGACCAGTCACAAACACATCCACAGTGTGAGTGTGCGTGTGTGTG
>NW_019525193.1:66327-67059 GCF_002814215.2 Seriola lalandi dorsalis | reverse complement strand
ACACACACACACACAGACACACACACACACACAGACACACACACACACACACACACACACACACGTTCACATAAAGGGTGTCTGGAGAGGCTAATGTGGCATCTGTTTGTTTGTCAACATCTGTCGTTGTCATGGCGTCCAGGGGCCGGTGTTCCTGTCTGCGTCCTCTCTCTCCAACACGAGTCACGTGTGAAACTACACGATGAGATCCACCTGCGGCGCCGCGTCTCCGGGAGACGTGTGAGGAAGGAGATCAGTGTTCACGCCGTCGTTTACGTGTTTAAATGTCACGTTATCGTGAACTAAACCCCCGAGTTCACCTGTCACTGATTCACCTGGACATGTTGTCTGACATTAACAGAACCACATGCAAAAACAAACCTCACAAGTCGGCCATCTTTGACTCTAATATATATATATATATACATACAGTGTATATAGGTAACATTACAGTTTAAAGTTCAGACAATTTCTATATGTCACCAGTGTCTCAGGGTTTTTTTTAATGTTTTATATTAATTCGTTTATTTATTTATTTCTTAGGGACAATTGGATTTCACCTGGTTTAAAATAAGAAGCATGAAACTAACATGTTGCACAGAGAGTTTCTATCTGCTGCTGATTCTCCCCTCGTGTCGCCTGTTTCATCACTGTCCAGGAAAATGACAAAGATTAAGAAGGTAAAAAGGGCAAATAATCTTACAGTAAATAAAACTAAGAATTCATGACAAC
>NW_019525193.1:48574-66307 GCF_002814215.2 Seriola lalandi dorsalis | reverse complement strand
CACAAGTCGGCCATCTTTGACTCTAATATATATATATATATACATACAGTGTATATAGGTAACATTACAGTTTAAAGTTCAGACAATTTCTATATGTCACCAGTGTCTCAGGGTTTTTTTTAATGTTTTATATTAATTCGTTTATTTATTTCTTAGGGACAATTGGATTTCACCTGGTTTAAAATAAGAAGCATGAAACTAACATGTTGCACAGAGAGTTTCTATCTGCTGCTGATTCTCCCCTCGTGTCGCCTGTTTCATCACCGTCCAGTAAAATGACAAAGATTAAGAAGGTAAAAAGGGCAAATAATCTTACAGTAAATAAAACTAAGAATTCATGACAACACAGACGCAGGAATCTTCCTCATCTGTCTCTTTATGTTCACGTCATTTATACGTCACGAACAGCTGGAAGGTTTTCAACCTGATCTCCATCTGAAGCATTTATGCTAACAATGTTTCGTTAGCGGTGGCTAGCAGTTGACGTTAACAATAATATTTCTTCACATTTTTATTGTAAATATTTTTATCTTATTGTTAAAATGAACTCGAGGACGACACAGATCTTCCATCAACAAACATAAAAATCACGAGTCTGACAGAAACATCTGCTCCTTTCTTCTTCTCTTCCTGTCTCTCCTCTTACACATCACTTCCTCTTCCTGTTCTGTCCATCGGACAGGGAAGTATCTCCCTCCATCCCTCGTTTCCTGTAACATGTTCCCGTTTTCTCTTTGACAAGCGATTTAAGAAAACATATTTTTGTTGACATCTGTCTCTCTCTCTCTCCGAAAGTCCATTAACTCTCTCTCCGTCTTTCTTCTCCTCCTCTGTCTCTCTCTTTAACAACCGCTCTGAAATATGTCTGATTTCTGCTGACAGCTGTCTCTCTCTCTTTTTGTCTGTCTCTGTTTATCTCCGCTCATCTCTCTGTTTTCCCGCCTGCATCTGTTTCCGTCAGTAAAGTGACTTTTATTGGCACCGACGCTCTTGTGAGACAAAAGCTGCCAAACAAGATTCACATTTGTCGCGGCAGCTGCAGTCGGCAGACTTTAAGTCTGAGCGGGAGTTTTTACTGCGAGCGAGATCTGGACGAGTCTGAACTCTAATATTTCACTTTATATTGGAGCAAATGAACATTATGGCCTTAAATCATGTTCAGGATTTACATTAAATAGTAGATTCCCAGTTAGTGAAAATATAGCATGAAAACTATTACGCACAGCTCTGGGTTTGTTGGAAAACTTGGTAATGGACTCTCGTGCCGGAACTGGAACATTTACATAAATATCCAGCTCCAATTAAGCCGAACTAAATACCTGGAATTTCCTGTAATAACATGAAAAATGTAAATAACATATTTAACAGGATTTCAAAGAGAAGAAGAAGAACGTGCGGTATCTCGGGCCCTGCTGGCGACATACTGGACATATTCTATGTAATAGCTCTCTTCCTCTTCATCACGTCATCCGTCTCTCTCCCTGTCGTCTTCTGCCTTTACATCTCGCCCCTCAACAATTTAAAATGTCTTATTATTAACCGCTGACAGCTTCCTCGTCCTCCCTGCTTCCTTCCCTCTCAGTGGCTCCTTACATCTCATCGCTCTCCTCATCCCCCCCCCCCCCCCCCCCTCCTCGGTCTAAATTTGAGAACATGTCTTATTTTTGAGAGTTGCTTCTTGCAGCTTTCACAACGCCACGGGATGTTCGGGAAGAAAAAAACATAAGACTTTCTACTTTTCGGTGCGAGTCTCGCTCAAAGGACGACACTCTGCCAGAGCTGCAGCCAATTATACCTCCCAGCAAGGTGTGGTGGAGGCAGAGAAACAGACTGTTAGGCTGCTTCCTCTGAGTTTCTGTGAGTCACATCGCGAGGAAGCATGACGGATATTTAATTACTGTGTTGCTGTCTGCGCTGCAACACGCTGAGGAGAGTATGACCGGTTGGTGGGATGAGAATGGAGCTGATACCAGAAGATTATTGGGATCAAGAGAAAACGCTCGACTCGACTGAGTCCTTAGTGCGTCCATGTGTCATAAAATATACAACACGCTGACAGGAAGTCGGCGGGAAAGCTGTCTTGGTTTTGCAGCGTTAATAACGACCGCCTGGCATATTATTTGATTCCTGATTCAACGATTAATGGGACAGAAATGTGATGAATAATTTTAATGATTAATCGTTATCGAGACATAATTTCCATAATGATTTTAGCTTTTAGCCTGTGTGTTTTTATTTCAAACTGTTCCTGCTCCTCCTCGTCTCCTCTTGGCTGGAAACACGTTCTGTTATTTCACTGTATTTTATTGTTTTAAATGTGCTTTATAAATAAACTTCATTTGATTTATGAAGCAAAAATTGCAGGTTATAAACTGGATTTCTGCAGGTTCTTGGTTAATTAGTTGGATTAGTTGGATAAGATCAAGCGATTTGCAGAGATCAACTTGTGCTCTGTGACGCCATTTTCCCTTTTTCTGAAATTTTATACAGCAAATGATGATAATTGATTAATGGGGGAAAAAAACATTTCCGACTGTTTACAACCAACATTTTTCAATTTATAATTCTGACATTTGTGTGTTGCAGCTCCGGTGTGTAAGATGTGTTTACAGTTAAATATTAAAATAGAAAACACACTGATTACTGAGTCGACTGTGTGATGATTTATCTTGTAGTTTCAGCTCCTTGGATTAGACAGATGATAGAGAGATAACTTCCCTCACAGTCCGACACAGATGCATCTAAACGCACAATCCACATCTCAGGAAACAGGCAGAGCATCGTAGGTTTGTCAGCTGATTCTTTCCTCAAAAACCGTCTCCAATGAATCAGGATCAACCCAATTAAAATCAGTCTTTTAATGAACTTGTTGACCTTGTTCCTAAAATTGACAGAGATGCTGTTGCACCAACAGCATGAAACACAAAGTTCCTCTGATTTCTGCACGAATATCAATTTAAAATCAATTAAAAGAGGTTTTTCATGTCCTTTAGTTTCTATTTAAGGGTTTTGCACAGACAGACACACACACACACACACACACACACACACACACACACCACCTGCCCCGAGCTTTAATCACCCTCATGTCTTCTGTTTCTCTGTAAACCAACCTTTGCAAATGACTGTTATATCTGTGATGATGACATACAGATGTAATCCCTGCGTATACGTCATTTTCTATTACCGCTCACCAGATGTGAGCGGTAATAGAAAATGTCCCGGTCAATAAGCAGTTGATGTTTAGGCTACAAAATGAATTATCTATTTAAAGCTTTTTATTTATAAAAAAGAAAGAAAAAAAGTCTCAATTTATATGCTAATGCCTACAGTCATGTCTCCCGCCTCACCAGACAGAGATTATGTATTAAATCATCACCTCTGTCACTACTACACAAGGGCAAGTGAGCAGTTCTCTTCATCTCTTTCCCATTCACCTCAGTATTCCTCCCTCCAACTACTCGGGAAAGACACCCTTCATCCGTCCATCCGTCCTTCACTTTCCCTCCTTCCTTCATCTTTGTTCGCCGCCTGCCCGGGACATAAAAGTTCCTCCTAAATCTTCGCCCGTGTCACCGCTCCCGCCTGCGTCCATCCATCCCTCCGTCCTCCTAAATCCTTCGTCCTGGAAAAGCACTTCACTTCCCCCCTCTGGCTTTATCCGTCCCTCGAGCGTCGTTAATCTTTTGACATCACCGTTCCTCCAAGGGCGAAAAAGTCACTCCCTCCTCCTGTTCTCTGTGTTTATCGATACGCTCTCCGTCTTCTGAAAAGCCTCGTGCACACGTGCTGGATGTTATCTGACAGAGAGTTCTTGTAGTTCACACTGATGTCAGTCGATGTCTTTGAGTATTGAAAGCTGTCAGCTCCCAAAGGCTGGGATCAAATTCACACTCTTGTTTACTTTGACTTACTAAAATCACAATTTTTTGACTATTTTAGAATTTATTTTTTTGCCAAAGTTCATTGCAAAGCTTCTTATGTAGCTGCTTAGCATAAAAACAGTTAGCGCAATTACCCATGTGCAGCTAGCATTGTAAAAATGGACAGTGTTGAATATGACAAAATTAAATATGTAATGTTTAGCATATCAGCATGTAATGCTATCTGTATTCATCCATATAGCCTATAAAACTACTAGCAAGTTAGCATTTTTACATTGACATGCTAACTTTTGGTCTGAGTTCAGTATGTTAGCTTTTTAGCATGTAACCTCCAGTATATAAGTAGAGCCCACGTTAAGCATATTAACATGCAAAAACTTTGAATGTAATGTTTATCATACAACATTCAGCATATTAGCATGTGAACAGCTAATATGCTCAGAATTAGGAGGTTAAATATGCCATCATTAGCTTATTAGCATGTAACATTCTAGCAACAGGTGTTAGCATGTTAACGTGCTTACAGTTATTAAGGAGACAGTTAGGATGTGACGGTTAAAATGTTAGCTTGTTAGCATGTAACATCCAGTACATTTAGCACATGAACATACTATTTTGAATGTAATGTTTATCATACAACATTTAGCAAATTAGCATGTGAACATATACACAGCTGACATGCCAACACTCAAGCCATTTGAAAATAAGTATAAGATTGTTTTAGATGACATCGTCTGTGTGTCGTGTTTTCGTAATTTTTCTTGCAGGAAAAAAAAATGGCGGTTGTAATGAGGATGCCTTGTTTTTTAAAAATCGTGTACCAAAAATCTGAGACTCTTTCCCCCCTGTGACCTTCTCCACCTGGGGAGATGTCAGCGCCTCGTCTAGCGCTCAGATCTTTACCTTTGTCGCCTTTCGTGCTCCAGAGAGTGAAAGCACTTCACTTCCCTGCTCTTATGCCTCCCTGTCTCCCCTAATCCATCCACCTATCGTGGCTGCTGTCATCCCTCCTCTCCTCCCCTCGCTCTGTCCTTTCACTTCTGCTTTCATCCGTCTGGCAGTATCTCTGTGTCTCGGAGAGCTGGAGACAGCAGGGAACAGACAGGCCGACGGTCGGCGAGAGACTGAGATCGCCTTGGGTTTTTTTTTTTTTTTTTCTAACTCTGTTTTGTTGTCAAACTCTCGATCTCTTTCCCGCTCATTCGCTCGCTTGATCCCTCCAGCTCTCTGTTCTCCTCTTTCTGTCCCATTAAATCACTCTTTCGTGTTTGTTCGCATTGAATTCGCTCACACTTGGTTTAGCTCATTATCTCACTCAGTCCCGTTCTTTTCCTCCTCCCCGTCCTTCACCCGCTCGCTGCTTTCCTCACTCTGTCTGTTTCCATTGTGAACAGCCTCTTGCTTTCTCACTCTCCTCTGACAAATCCCACGGGACGAGCAAGTCCCTCAATTCCTCAAAGACAAGGTTGTGTGTTTTTAAGAGTGTGTGTGTGTGTGTGTGTGCGTGTTTTAACAGACGTAACTAGGGCAGATTTCTATTCTATGTCTATTTTCAACAGAATGAACAACAATACACCTAAAATGCAAATCACCACAAACACTGATGTTGCAAATGTGCTAATATTAGCTAACTACCTCATTAGCGTACCTACAGTTAGCATGACACATGCATATAACAGCTGTTGCACAGTTATTGACATAATTAATATACTGTATAATGCTAACCATGTTAGCTAATTTAGCATGTTAGCATGGAAACAATAGGAATAGTGATACGGTTGGCATGTAACCCTGCAAACTTACAGTGCATAATGTTAAGCGTGTTAGCTTTTTAGCATGTAATGATCAGCATATATCAGCATGTTAGCACGATAGCACACCTAGCATGTACGCTCATGTGCTATAAATGCCAGAAGATCAACGTGTCCCAACGTCGTTGCAACTCTTAACATCCCAACAGCCAGGCAGATAATGTGGCTGTACGTTTAGCGGCTACATCAGTTTCTCCAGGTGTTTGAGAACCAAACTTGAGACCAGTGAAGATGCACATTCAGAAATAATTTGAACTATACACAAGGACACATATGCTGCACCGGGCTATACTCTCACAGTTTTCAGCAGTATTTCCAGACGATTAAACCCAACATCGCTGTTGTCAGGTGAACAAAGACACTCCTTTAAAATGTCAGCTTTTCACTAACCGAGGAACACACAAATATTTATACTCTGAGGCTAAAACGTGTGTAAAAAATAAACTCCTCTTCTTTTCCTTTCCCTGTTGCATAAATAAAAGCTGTCAAGGTCGAGCCCTTACCTCTTTTTGGTGGTATTTGATGGCCAGTTTGAGCTTGGCCAGGTCGTGGCACTGTCTGGGGTCCAGTTCCTCGCTCTGGTCGTTGTCTCTGTGGTTCAGGATGGTCTCCAGCTCTCTTGAACTCCTGGCCTGGTCCAGGAGGTCTTTGGCGAAGCGTTTGCACTGCTGTGAGAGCTCCTCGTACTCCTGACGAAACTCGTTCTCCACCTGAGAGGAGGAAGGTGTTACAGCTTGTGAGGGAGGTAGGAAACCTTTCTGAAGTATCTGTGATGACACTGTCTCCAGCTCTCTACAACTGCTGGTCAAGAATAGAGGAAGTATTTGACATTAATTGGTCTGACGCCTGAACTGTGGAGGCTCCGTATGGAAGAGGAGAATTTCCTGCTGTTGTTACCCAAGATAAAACTGAGCCTGAAGGACTGGTGACAGAAATGATGATAAGTTACGAGCCTTTATGTGGTTAAAGTGCAGAAGAAGAGAAAGAAAAAGCACACTGTGAAATAGGGCGAACACATTTAAAAAATCAAGTGAAGGAAACACTTGCATCCCTCCACCACAGTTCAACTTGGGTGCTCGGAGAATCGATGCCGATGAGGACTGAAGCTGCTCTGGAGGCTACTGGTGGACCGACACTTTAAGTAGGTGTTTCATTTAATCTGACAGCAAACTGTATATTGTGGAAATAAAAACTGGCAGAAATCACAAGGCTAATTCTGTCTCAGTCCAAATACTGCACTACAGCTTCTACAACAGAGCACGACGTCCGTACCTTGCTGAGCTCCTTGAGTTCCCAGCCCAGTCTGAAGGCGGTGAGGATGGGGTCTTCGCTCGACAGCGCGATGAGGGACGGCGAGGCCAGAGCCTTGTAGATGTTGAGTCGGGACCGCGAATGCCGCAGGCTGTCAACCTACAGAAGGACGGACAGGTGAAGAAGAGGAAAAAGATCCTATCCTACATATGATACCATGAGAGTGTTTTAACATCCATGGTTTGGTCACATGAGCTGCAGGACGAGATGAAAACTGAGTAAGTGTTTTACAGTTCGGGCGAATGATCGCAGTGAAGAGGAGAGGAGGTTTTGATTCATGGCGGAGGAGATGTGAGGCGTGCTGAAAATAAATGTCAGTGCTTGTTGAGTAATTACGGTCTATTCAAATATTGATTTTCCGCAGAGAAATGATCACTTACCTCCGAACTGGAGACGCACTCGACACAGTCGCATCGGATCTGGTGCGGTCTGGGGATGGTGACCTACATACGGAAACAGCACAATAAATCATCGCAGCTGATACCTGATGAGTGATTTAAACATTCAAACAAAGTACAACACATATTAACACTTCTTTAAACAGTTTAACTTTCTATATGATTTGTTAAACTTCTCGATATTACCTTCCGCTGGACGAGCAGCTTGATGATCTCGTAGTTGTTGGTGTGAGCAGCGAGCATGATGGGAGTTATGTCTGGGGTGAACTCTGAAAACTGACTGTCCATCATCAGCGAAGGAACCTGGAGAAGAAGAGCCACCGTTACATGAAGAGTAGATGACACTGAGGGGCTGAAATCTATTATTTAATAATGTCAGTTTCATGTTTTTGTGAAAAAACCCTCATTAAACAGAAAAAACTAAAATTCAGAAGATCTTCTTGTGCGTTTAAGAAGCTCTCCGTGTGGCACCGTGACGTCACGGTAACAACTCTAAGCAAAGGACATATTAGCTGCAGGATGAGTCAAATTAAATTCGTTTGAATCAGAATAAAACAAATTAAATTAGTGAAATCTATTGGACGGCGCCGCAGAGGTACATTTATTTAAAATCACATCCACTCCAAAACTCATTATGTACCTCACTGACGCGGCTCTGAACACCTGCTGCTTTATTACACAGTAAAAACCAGGTGGTCGCCGTTACAGGTAGATGGAAGAGAGAGAGAGAGAGAGAGAGAGAGAGAGAGAGAGAGAGAACAGATATGAAGGATGTGTTTTAATTCAAATTTGTATGAGCCTGTTCACTACTGTTGTTTGGTTGCGGTGTTATTGGTATGCGGTGGTATTTAACTGAATAAATACTGGAGAAAAGTAATAAAAAATACAGGTAAATACAGGTGTTATCCTCCTGTAAAAAATGATGGGATGACTGCTGTTCATTTCCTGTTTGTTCCACAACCTGAACCTGTATTGATGACTATATATCTATATATCAATACCTCTCTCAGGTCTGTACAATAGATAATATATAGCCAACAGCCGGTTAGCTTAGCTTAGCATGTGCCTGTCCAGTGGTAACAGTATCCACCTCTGAAGCTCGCTGATGAACACGTTGTGTCTCGTTTGTTTAATCTGTACAAAACCCAAAATGTAAAAAGGCTTGAACAGCGGGTTGTGTACCAGACTGTTTCTTGGCCCAGAGCAGTGACTTTCTGGAGTCTCTGCCTGTTGCCTGGCAACAACCGCGGCGACAACAAAACTGTCGGCCATATGTAATGGATCCTGGAAGATTGTTTTGGAAGCAGAGATCATCTGTGTCTGGACGGTTTATTTTCTACAAGTGGAGAGAGGATTAACTCCAAACAACAGACGGTCTGGGGCAATAAAAACTTCTACAAATTAGTGTCAATAACAGCAAAACTGAACATTAAAGCTCTGAGGATTTGTTTTTGTTTCCACTTCCTGTATATTTTCACACACATGTGAACAAGACTGCAGTGAATGGAAACAAATCAAGTGTAAAACTTTAATTTAACACACCTTCTTATCATTTATAAACATTATTTAAACATCAGTAAATAATATATAAAGTCGTCAGATGTCACTATAATGTAGTTAGAAGTAGCTGTAAGGACATTTTAAGTGTTTGTAATTGATATTTGGTAGAAATAATAATCAAATATTGTCATTTATTATCTGTTTATACACCAGCCTCCACTTACAGTTATTGATAAATACATTAATAAACATTTATAGCTGGAACAACTTGTCTGCAGTGTGTTGTTGTGCAAATCGTTTATATAGTGTTTATGAATACGACACAGTTGGATGTCGCGGCACATAGGGCCTCCAAAGCCTTTGATACACACACACACACACACACACACACACACACACACACACACACACACACACACCAGAAGGAGTGTGAGGAGCAGACTTGAGGATGAGGAGGGAACGAGGGAGGAGGGAGGAGTGGAGCGAACATGTGTGCACTCTTTCATCTCTCACGGGGAGGATGAAGCAGAGTGCTTCTCCTCATCCTCCTCGTCTCATCTCCACTCTGTCTCTATCTTCCTCGTTTCACCTCCTCCTTCTCCTCCTCCTCACCTCCTCTTTTCCCACCTCTCCGTCTCCCGCATCCCTCCCTTCTTCATCCTCTCCTCACTCTTTTTTTCCTCCGTCTTTCTCCTCATCTAACCTCCTGCCATCTTCATTTTTTCCGTCTTCGCCTCCCCTCTCCTCCTTTTCTCTCTCTCCTCTTCTTCCACTCCCTCTCTCTCTCTCGCTCTCCCTCCTTTCTCCTGCCCAAAACCTTTTTTCCTCATCTGATCTCTCTCTCTCTTTTCTTTTTCCTGGCATGATAAGGAGTGTGAGAACAGCTGCCACGGGCTGGACATCACACAATGATTAAAGAGACAGGCAGAGAACACACACACACACACACACACACACACACACACACACACACACACACACACACAGGTAAATATAAATGGTGAAAACATTGGGTTCTTTTATTTTGAAAACAAAGTATATTCTATCACTACAGTCCTGACTGTCTGTGACGGCTACGGCGCCCGTGTACATCCCAACGTGTTGCCATAGTGATGGACATCAAACATCGCTAAGCAACATAAAACTCTAACAGAAACAACTTCAGGTCTTCAGGAAACCGACGCCGCTCTGAGCGTTGCTACAACATGTGTCTTAAAACGTCCCGAGACGATTTAATGAGTCTGTATGAATCCGTCTGTTACTTCAGCACCACGGACAGCGTCACGGTTTCATCAACACATGGATGGAGGTCAACGACAGATTGTACTGACATGTCTATGAATAAACTGGAGAAATCTGTCAAATGATCATATATCTTTAACAAATATACACAAAATCCACAAAACTACTGACGGTACAACTGAATTTAAACGAGTCAAATATGATAAAAAAAACGGATAATTAGCCGCTATTTCTTTAACGAGGCCCAGAGACCAGCAGCAGTAAACCAGGACCCTACCTGACCCTGTAAGAGTCAGTACAGTTTGGATCCAGCCCAACTTGAGTCTGGGGGTTCAGTCTCACATTTGATGGGACTCAGAAAAACCTATTAAAAAGTGGAACACCAGCAGATGTAGAATTTGTCTTCCAATTATTTTTTAATGCCATCTTCTTCCCTCAGTTTACAGTTTGATATAAAATCTACACAAAACGTTTATTTCTATTTCACTGCCGACTCTAAATTGAGTTTGAATTTGGCTCGTTTTCATCTTGGCCCGCATTTATCTGAAGCGCTGTGTAATTATCCTCTCAATCACCCATTCACAGGCTGATGGCAGCGAGCTGACGTGGAACCCACTGGACTGAACGCTGGGAACAAATATGGGAGTCGGCGTCCAGCTGGAGGGGAGAGGTGAAGTCAGGCAGCAGTCTACAGGAGCCGCCGCCGCCGCCGCTCAGTTTCCATCCAGCAGTAAAAAGAAATAAAAACAGTCTGCAGTTCATCAGGAGGAGCCGAGTTTCCTTCGTTAAACTGGATCTTTTGCAATTTGAGAAAAACGAGAAAATGAACCACAAAGGAGCTGCTGGATTTCTGTAACTGAAGTCATTAAAAGAAATCAATAAAGACAGAGAGAGAAACGGCAGAAAGTTTGTGCTGCACGTCGTCTTTTTCCGATCCAACTCTCAACTCATTTTTGCATTTTTAATTTTTTAACTCTTTAGTTTTTCAGTAAAAACAAATACAGGATTAAAAAGAACTTAAAAATGACTTCTACCTGCACTTTCTGTCTTCACATGCATAGATACACACACACACACACACACACACACACACACACACACACACACACACTCAGATCAAAACAACCAAAAATTATCTTCGACTTCTGCAACACACTTACACTCACACACACACACACACACACACACACTTAATCTTTTTTTCACACACTTCACACATCAAAGGAAAGTGAGAGAGCGAGTCTGTAAAACCTCTCCTCATCTGCATAGCTCCCTCTCCCTCTCTCTCTCTCTCTGTGTAACTATCCCTCTCTCTATCCCTCCTTCATTTCTTATTCCCTCGCTCTCGCCACGTTTTTTTTTATTTGGCTTTGCTCGAGTGTCACCATCTCTCTTTCTCTCTCTCTGTTATCTCCCTCCTTCATTCATGCAACTCCCTCTCTCTTCAGATTTCATCCTCCCTTCCTCTACTTCTTGACTTCCTTCCTTCCTTCCTTCCTTCCTTCCTAGCCTCGCTGCCTCTTTCTTTCCATTTCCCTTGAGCCGTTGATGTAGAAAACTGCATTTGCTCGTAGTTAATCATGAAGCAGGAGAGGAGAGGGAGAGAAGTGATGAACGGAGGGATGACGGATGAAAAAAAGAGGGAGCGAGGGAGGAGGATGAAGAGAGAGAGAGAGAGAGAGAGAGAGGTAATAAAAGAGAGAGGGGGAGTCAGGTTGAGTCAGATGGAGAGGACGGCAGAAAGGTCAACAGTTTTGCTCTGCAAGAGAAGATAAAAGGCATCGACTCTACCTGTCAGCTGATAAAGAGCAGTTTGGAAAACACACACACACACACATGAACACACACACACGAACACACACATCCAGCTCTTAATATAGGTATCACATGCAGGAAAACACATGAACAGCCACTTTTACTCATGCAGTGGTTACACAAACAAACAAACAAACGTGGGATTTGAAAGATTGTAAAAGTCATAAAAAGCTAAAAAAAAAAAACGAGGAGATCTGCGATATTTTTCTTTTTAGGTAAAATATCTCGCTCCTGTGGCGGAGCGCTGCAGTTCATGAGAGCGCTGACGTCTGTGTTTTTACTGACGCTGCACACTGAGTTTATTTTCCTCCAGCCTCCAGAGCAAACTGGAATCTTTTCCTGAACTTTCAGCTTCAGCTCGTGTCCGTCGCTGAGCTGTTTGTTGTGGACGATTATTAACGTCACATCCACCAGTAACGCAAACATCTGCACCTCCCAGTTAAGAATTATAATCATTATTAACACTGCTCACCACTTAAATGTCGTTGTTATTGTAAAATATCAAATCATTTTATTTCCAGATGCTAATAATGGAATTAAACTCCTGTTTAATAATCTATAAATGATAAAAACAGTTTAATGTTAATAAATATCTGAGTGGAAAAGTCTCTCTGATCATTTACGTCTTAGAGCATGATGACATTTTTCTAAATCTCTGAGAGTCTGTGTGTCTGTCATCTCTGTCTGTGGTGAATAAAACAACAGAGAGGAGAGAAGAGAAAAGGACGAGTGGAAAAAATATGAAAGAAAGAAAAAAAAAAGGAAAAAGAGAAACAGAAACGCAGCGAGAACAGATTTGTTCCCATCCGCGTCCAGCTGAGAGGCGACCAAAACCTTCCCACAATCCTCTGCTTCGGCCAAGGGTTGGTTGCCATGGTGATGTGGCACCTCGCAGCCTCAGACGGTCCAAGAATTAATGTAAAAGAAGAAGTCTCTGTTTCTCCTCCCTTATCTTCTTCTTTCTTTATTTTAAAATATCCTCTTGTTCCCGACCCATCCTCTCTCTCTCTCTCTCTCGCTCTCTGATCTCTGTCCTTGTCCTATGTCTCTCACCCTCTCTCTCTCTTTAGCTCTACTCCCTTATGATTCTCAATCTCTCTCACTCTTCTTGCTTCCTCTCTCTCCTCCTCGAGCCCCCTTCACACCTACATGTTAACCCAACTCTGCCACACACACACACACACACACACACACACACACACACACACACACACACAGAAATGTGAAGGCAGACAAATACACTGTCTGTCTGTAAATCCTATTTCACAGTGTGTCTATAAAGCGAGCTCTTTAATTTTCCCTTCTCTCAGCAGAACGTGGCGTGGAGCATTACAATGAACGGCTCTACGACACATCACACACACACACACACACACACACACACACACACACATTAAAATGGAAAAAGACGAACAGGCGCACATTCATGGATGAGTAAACGCAAACATGTGCATGCCTGAACGCTCCTGGATGAAACAGATTAACATACATCCATGGAGTACTCTCACACACTCTCACACACACACACACACACACACACACACACACACACCTGTTTCTCGCCGCTGGGCCTCCTGTGTGACAGCAGCAGCTCGACGGCGCCCACCACCTCCTTCCTGATGGCGTAGAGCAGGGCGTCGCCCGTGTGGATGCCGTGGTCGAGAAGGAGCTCCATGATCTCCAGGTTCTCGTTCTCGATGGCGATGAGGAGCGCGCTGCGGCCCAGCGGGTCCAGACAGTTCACGTCCATGTTGTAGTAGACCTCCGCCTCGCGCAGGGCGTGCTTGACGCCTGCATAGTCACCTGGACAGAAGAGAGGGGCGGGAGGAGACAGGTGGTTTTTTCTTTGGGCCTAAAACCAGCTGTTCATGCACTGGTAGTTTGGTTACCGTGGTTACCATATGATTAAAAAGAGCTACATGTAAGTGTTTCTGTTGCTACATAGCTATGGTTAGCATTACCAGCTGTTAACAAGTCTTGCCAAAAAGCTTGAACTATCATCTTCTTTAGGACAGATCGGAGACTACAGTTACTCGGTATCAGAAAATGAAGAAAATGGCCGACCGGGTTGGGGTTAGCTGGTTAGCGTGCTCACTTTAGTAGAAGTAAAGAAGTGGTGGAAATAGAAGCAAAAATGAATAAACTCACGACATTTCTTCTAGATGGGTGAGTAAACAGCTGCTAATGCTAATGTTGGCTATGTAGCACTAGCAAAACTTAGAAACAGCTCCTTTAACATGAGCATCACTTCCTGGATACAGATCGCCTCCTGAGTGGGTGGAGTCTGAGACCATTCAAACACTCCTGTGATCATTTTGTTTTTATAACATCGCCCGGCACCAAACAGGAAGGTCGTGGTTTGAATGTGGTCCTCGTGCTGAGCGAACAGTTTGGTTTTCAAGGACGGCGTCAGGACAAGCATCTGCAGCAACACCTGAGATGACACCTGTGAACTGCAGGCTACAGCAGAGTCTGACCGACCAGCTGCTGCTGCTGCTGCTGCTCAGCCATCACAACGCATCAACTCAGCATCGTTTAACAGGTGAGTGGATCAGGAACTATGTGTGGATGGATGGCTGTGTTTGTTTGTACCTTTCTCCACGGCGGTGAGATAGGCCCTCTCCTCCGCAGACAGCTCCACCTCAGCCCGGACGATCTGAAGCGGGATGCGGTCGCGGTACGGCGAATATGTCGCCTAACAACAAAAACAAGAACAATGACGACAGAAGAGGAAAGATGTTAAAAGTTTTTTCTGTTGTGTTTCTGTTTCTCTTGACCACCTTTACAGAGAGGTCAGAGGTCAGGAACAACAAGGGTTCACTTTCAGAGTGACAGAAAGAGGAAGACTCGATGTATAAGCAAAGTAAGTCAACTGAAAACAGGTTGAAACACCTGCTCTAGCGGCATCTGGTGGGTAAAAGGTTAAGGTGCATAACACATAGACCATATAACATGAGCCATGTTAACTGTCCAGTATCAACCATCAATTTATAAACAATAAAAACATACAAAAATGACATTATTCTGATTTTTAAAGCACCGTGTGTTTACTCTTATCAAACCACCAGTAGGTAAACAAAGTCTTGTGCACATTAAAACCAAATTTTATTCAGAATGCAGCATATTCAGTTTAATTTCTACCTCATCTTATTGAAAGATTGAGCCTCTAGACCTAATACATTATTTCAAAAACATCAGATATAGCTTCTTGTCACTCGAAAATAATTAAAAATACAGAAAACAAAAATAATTACTACTGTATAGATCTTTAAACAAACCTTATCAAGTAACTAGTTTCATTTAAAGGAGATATATGTAAGTTTTTCTGTTTGCTATTATACGTCCTATGAGCAGCACTGCTTCTTTAGGGTATACCGGACACTGCAGTGACTCGGTATCGGAAAATGATTGGAAAAAGAATGGCTGACTGGTTTGGAGCTAGCTGGTTAGCATGCTAACTTCAGAAGAAGAAAAGAAGTGATAGAAGTAGAAGTAAAACAAAAGGGTTGTTTTCCCCAGTTTGATGCAGGAACTCGCAACGTTTCTTCTAGACTGGAAAGTAAACAGCTGCTAATGCTAACGCTAGCTATGTAGCAATAGCAAAAACTTACAAATAGCTCCTTTGAAAGACCTGCATCAGTTAATACAGGAGGAAATGTGCCGACACACACACACAAGCTTATCTGAATCAGTCGTCTGGAAAGTGTCTTACTGCAGGTTAATTGCCTCTCATTGGCTGAAAACATCAAAACGCCACATGGTGTTAAAAATACAGCAGCGGTACAGAAACAGCAAAGTGACACTGCACAGCTAACAAGCTGAAACTATAAATATTTGACTCCCACTGTTTGGTTCAGGGATTAAACCGGTTTATAAGGCAAATAAATCAGCTGTTTGTTTATTCACAAAAATGAAATTCTCTCTTCTTAGTCCGGTTTATAGGAGCAGGAGTCATTTTTCACACAGTGGTGGATATTTTATCTTAGAAGTCAAGCCTTCAAAATCACAGTCGACATCATCCGTCATCGTAATTAGAGCTGAACAACACACAGGTCACACAGCAGCGGCTGCTGTTCAAAACATGGATTTAGTGTTGAAGTGACCATGAAGTTACAGTGAGCAACATGTGATCATTACACAGCACAGTGAAAACAACAGAGTTTGTGTGTGTCCTCTCCTGTACTTCTATCTCTCTGAGGACCGAAGACAGTCTCAGACTTCGGTGCCTGAGGACAAGTCGTCGCATCTTAAGACCTGGTTTTAGTGGCTCGGTTTTCTTTTCAGCGCCCGTGTTACTGTTTGATAAATATATTTTTTTAACCACTTTAGCAGCTGCATGTGGAGACTGACATTTTCTGTCAAAAATAAGTCAGAAATTCATTTGTTATGAAAAGAAATCCAACATTTGCGTCGCCTGAAAACGCACTAGCAACGCAGGAAGTGTGTTTTCAGGCGTTTTAATTTTAAGAGAATCAATGTAAGTCCATACAATGTCGTCACTCACCTTCTTGTAGTACAACTGTGTCATGGGATTCATCTGGCCTGTCTGGAGAAAAGAAAAAGAGAAGAGAGGGTTGGGACTGTGAGGACGAGCAGGAAGAGGAAATACAAGTGATGTGAGAGAAGTCAACCTGAAACACACTGTCAACTGTGGACTTCAGCTGGAACATTAGTGAGAGTAGAAGAGAGCGATGTGGAGAGGAATAATAAATTAGCATTATCTCTATAAGTATATTATATTTAACAAAGCAGCGATGATGAACGTTTTACTCTTCATCTCCTGATTTATTAACATTCAGCAGCAGCAGCAGCAGCAGCAGCGGTCGTCACACACAGGTTCTTAAAAACCCTTTGATGCCGACCACCGCAGCTTGTTTCAGAACTGGAACTCTTAAATTGCGAACAGAAACTGCTAACAGCTAACTCAGTATGTTATTGAATGTTTGTCAAAATGTGAACAAATACAGATTGAACTGGAATTACTGCCTCGCCAAGTTGCAGGAAATATCATCACAATCTCCCCGAGTTACAGCTTTGAATCAAGGTGTTTTTGAACATAATGATGTCACGGTGATGATGACCTTTGACCATCATTTGGATGTAAAATGTCATCACTTCATTTTATCCTCAAAACTGTGTTCATGACCAAAAGTTGAATATTGCACCTGAATAAAGGAAGTGAAGGCGTCTCAGCGTCACCTGAGTCTGTCTGAGATGTGAGGTGCTGCTGTGAACCAGCAGACAGCAGCTCTGTGCTGTAGGTAGGTGTGTGTGTGTGTGTGTGTGTGTGTGTGTGTGTGTGGGTGGGTGTTTTTTCTTTCTTTCTTTTTTTTTTTAGCAGAAATAAAAAACCCTCCAACCTGAAAGTGAACTGACACAGTGGGAGGCGTGATGGACGGCGGCCGGGTGAAGCAGTGCAGATTAGTGACTCTCCGCACATTCAGCACAATAAACAGCATTCAGACCGCGGATAAGCCTCATCGCACAGTATTAGTGTCTCGTTAATACGTGTAATCCCCATGAACCACTGCTTCCTGGAGAACCTTCGCTTGTTTACCAATTTGCGTGTGTTGATTTGTGTAGGTTTTCTCACGTTGACTTACTGCGCCGTAATTACCCCACGTTTGTTTATTCTGGGAGTGAGCGCTGAAGACAGATGCATCTGGATTGTTTTACATTTTCCTCAGCGGCGTGGGATTAAGTTTCAGGAGCAAGAGGAAGTCGTCAAAATAAAAGAGATGCAGATAACAATCTGTGTGTGTGTGTGTGTGT
>NW_019525193.1:46725-47742 GCF_002814215.2 Seriola lalandi dorsalis | reverse complement strand
GGGGGGGGGGGGGGGGGGGGCGCAGCGGGGGGGCGAGTAAAATGCTGATGGAGCACAGAGAGATATTTTTGGAGGCTCTGTCATCTGAACATGAAGAATTAAAATAAATGCAAATGGTCGGTCGGAGGACGTGAACAGGCCTGACTCTGCAGCAGCTGGGAGGCGCCACAGTGTGAATACAGATGTGACAGAGAACTGGGAACAAAAGAAAAGAGCAGCTGCCTGCTGGTCGCACTAACTCACTGTGTGTCGTCAGTGTGTGTGTGTGTGTGTGTGAGCTTTGTTCAGGTGTTGTTTGGTGTGTGTGTGTGTGTTGATCTCTAATGAAACGGTAGTTACAGATTCTGTGTAACACATTCTCAATTACTTTGCAATTTGCCGCGGATCTGTTAAAAACACATCACTGACACTGTTGATGCAAATCCACCAAATACTGCACAGATCTACCTCCGCAAACAGCTCCTCTGCCACATCCTCTGATTTCAACAGTTAGAATAAAAGCTCTCATGTAAAGAAATCATCAGACAAATCATCACTGTGATCACCGGAGTCTGGGATCTCTGTTTACAGCCACAGAAGACTCATGAAACAGTCACACGCCGCATCTGCAAAAGTGTCAGGACGATTTCATCCAGCGCAGCAGCTGCTGTAGCCTTTAATACCCCCCTTATATCCGGGAGAGACCATGTGAGATTTTTGGGAGATAACAGTCTTGTGATGTCATGTGACTTTTTGGAATGATCTAATAATACTTGTTTTTTACTTTGCTATTTCAAACTGTGTGAAACAGGTGAATGGAAACACGCCTATAGTCGCATTGGAGAAGCTGCGACCGGTGACTCGAAGGCGGATCTTCCAGCTCTGGTGCAGAACCTGAACTGATCCCGAATGATTGCATCGGCTGACTTCCGGGTTTTCCTGCAGCCTCCTCACCTGGAGACTTCAGACACTCACACCTGGTCACATGACGAATAGTCTCATACATGAGAAAGCAACATCTCTGCATCATTTCAAACA
>NW_019525193.1:44288-46334 GCF_002814215.2 Seriola lalandi dorsalis | reverse complement strand
CTTTAAAATACTCCCAGGCCACACACACACACACACACACACACACACACACACACACACACACACACACACATTGCGGCTAAAAGACACACACTCGTGGCTCTTTATCCAGTCAAGTTCAAACACAGTTCACAAACCACTGCCAGAGAGACACGTGTCCTGGACGCTGGATGGGCCGCGGAGACGCTCAGAGTGACCGGCTGTCGGTCGGTCTCCGCCGGCAGAGAGCGGCGCGCCGTCGTGGTCAGGAAACAGCGGGTTTATCGGTCAGGGAGCGACGCTCCACTGACGCCGCTGTCACCTCAGAGTACTGAGGTTGTAAGAATGAAAAGACTGTCAGTGGCCTCCTTTGTCAACAGCTGACAGATACATTAATACCTCCGGTTATGAGTCTTTTTAAGTGGACTGGAAACACTTGACTGAACCGACAGAGGCCGTTTCCATGGTGCTTGCTAGTATGAACATTATCAGAGGTTATTTACAGTCATTCCCAAAAACTGAACGCCTGAATACTTTCACTTGTTCGTTCACTTCAGCAACAATGAGGCTGATTAAACTGTGTTCACCACAGAGGAAGAGACGGGAGGAGAAACTGTGACCCCAGCATCTTGTACGTGTCTGACCTTTCTGTAACCAGCTGCGGTTTTGCCATTTTAATTTAGCTGATTTATTTGCAGTGAATGGATTCGCAGCCAGGATGACCTTCAGGCACCAGCAGGGGACTGGCCTGGCCTGGCCTGGCCTGGCCCGGACTGGCCTGGGTTAAACTGAACCATTATTCAACTTCACTGTAACTAACTGGAAATGACTTGACCTGGTATTAACTTCATTTAATTAACAGCTGCCAAGTGTGTTTAAGTAATCACCTGGTAGGAGGGAGGACAAGTATATTATATGGAAGATTAAATCTGCATAAATTAAAAAAAAATAATTATTTCAGCAGTTGCAAAACTTTTTTAAAATTCTCATTATATTTCTTCTTCTTTATCTTTTTATTATTTCTCACTGAGATCTTTTTCAAAGACAAAGACACAGTCGACAACAACTTCACAATACAGGAAACTGAGAATATATGTTGGTATTGTTTGTTTAGAAAAAGACAACACTCACTTCATCTTTTAACTAAAACCAAAATCTTTCTTTTCCTTTAGGTTCGTCACCACGAGCAACCTGCTTCATTAATGTCAGACTGACGAATATCCAAGATCAGCTGATTTAAATCTTTATTTGGGCATTTTTCTTTCCCACTGTTGTTTACTGTTTGTGCTGCTGCTGCTTCTGTCACTTTAACAGATGAGGGGAATTTTCTCGCCTCCTAAAGGAAAAAGGTTTTGCCGTTTCTTCAAATATATTCTACAAACATTTCCATTTTCCACTCACATGATACTGAATGTTTTCAGGCACATTTTAGATCCATATTTCATATTCATATGAAACACTTCAAGGCTGTTTTACAGCGAAGCAGCTCAACTAATTATATTTTCATGCATCCCAGTACAGAGATTCAGCTCTGGGAGGTCGACGTGTGCAAGAGAATCTGAAGCTTTAAAATCCCACAAATAAATTCAGTTTTTAACCATCCTGGACAAAAGTCACAGTTCCTGCTTAAGACTAATGAGGGAAACTAAACTGAGAGTCGGTGATTACCCCTGAAAGTCTGCAGCGAAGAAACACCAGTTGTGTTTCCTGTTAGATCGAGATGAAGCAAAGGACTGCTGCAAAAAGCTCCTGCAGCCGAGTCTGAACTCAAGGTTCTGCCCTCGTGTCCCGGGGTTAGAAAAAACAAGTGGCTGTCTCTCCTCGAGTCCTGCAAATAACTTGACTGAAGCTTGATTTGTTTGGGGAAAGAGCTTCGCTGAAGGACTCAGCGTGTTTCACAGGATTAACTTCCTCTGCTGATCTTGGGATTCAAACCATTAACTGGTTCTGCGGTGGACTACAGGCGATAGGGATCTTGCTCACGCCTGCATTTCACGCCGCTGAGGGTCTGTTGACGCCTAAATGATGTGGACGAGATTAAATTATGTGAATGAGATTAATCCTGCG
>NW_019525193.1:43117-44268 GCF_002814215.2 Seriola lalandi dorsalis | reverse complement strand
GTGCAGTTGCTGGAATGCAGATGCATTTGAGATCTGCATAGTGAGGGGGAATTTATGCTGACGGCTTTACAATGCTCCAGTGACTGTGGTACAGCAATGCAGATAAACTCCCTGCTTGGCTCCTATCTCACTCCATCGCTCCCTCCTTCTCCTCATTTTGTTCCTTTAATTTCTCTACAGCTGAGACAATCTTTTCATTTTTCTGACATCCATCACTCATTTCCTGTCTCTCCTGTTTCTTTTTGCGCTCCATACCTTCATTTCACACACTGCCCCCCCCCCCCCCGTCTCTCCTCTGCCTCCCCACCTGCATTTTGTGCATGTAACCGTTAGTAACCACTCTAGGTTTACATCCCTCTCTCTTCTTATCTCTCCTCCTCATAAATATCTCTCCAGTCTGAACATCTTCCTGCATCTTTCAGATTTTCTGCTCTATTTTCTGTCTTTTGTTTCTATCTCTGGAAAAAAAATTAAAAAATAAAACTTGTTTCTCCTGATAATTCTCGTGTTTCCGACTCATTGCCTTTTCTTGCTGTTCCCGTCTTGTTTTCCCTCCTGGCTGCAGTACAAATTATTCTCCTCCACTCACCACATCTGTCCCTCTCTCTTCCCCTCCTTGGATTTTTTAAACAGCGGTGCTTGTTTACAGTGAGTATCAGAAGTATAAATCTTCTTTTAAGTGTACAAACACAATATGCAGCTAACCAGTGGCTGTGCAGCGGGTCACGCTGCAGTGATTCAGCCTCCAAGTGGCAACGACATGAGAAGCTGAGAAAGCATCAACTTTATGCAAATGTCCTCCGAGGTGCAGGAGACGTCCCAGAGACAATCAGTCGTGCTTGTTTTGACTACCCTGGGAGATGGGAGCGCGATGATGGGTTGCATCATCATCATCGCGGTAAATGGCCTCTCTGTTCCACGACAATGAATTACTCTGTTGTGCGGCAGCAAAGAGATGAAATAAAAACTAAAATTTGACATGAGTATGTAAATGAGGCGCTCAATCAAACGCACCTTCTACTTTGAGTCTGGAGACGTTCCAACATCATTTCTTTCTTCCAGATTCCGATACCTGAACTTGGGTATCAGCCTCGTACTGATCAGATACTATTGCTTTGTCTCTGTCCATGTGTAGTGTGATTATAGATCAG
>NW_019525193.1:40019-42502 GCF_002814215.2 Seriola lalandi dorsalis | reverse complement strand
TTCCTTCCTAAATTTTTCCTAAATCAGAATATCTATCAGCTCGACATCTGATTAGCAGAAGCTCTAATTGTAGATCAACTCGTCTTCATTCAAAGAGCAGCAGCAGCTGTAACTTATCTCCACTCAGTCTACAATATACGAACAAGAAAACGCTAAAGTTCACAACATGAATCATCTTCTCGGTGATGATTAAAAACCATAAACTGGTCGAAAAGGAAATAATGACACCATGAAGTAAAATACTTAATCTGATATTGTCCATTAATTTGCTGCACAGCTGTCACATTTTCTATTTATCACAATGAGCCAATTACCAGTGAAAAATAAAAAGAACTTCACTCCTCCGGTGTCCGACGCAGCTGGAGCCTGCAGGTGGAGGAAACAAACGTCCCCCTGCTGCAGCAAAGTGGCCGCATGTGTTGGCAGTAAATCATAGACGAGGTTTTATGACACTTGTAGTAGCTGTTAAAGACTTTGATGGACTTGGCCCCGAGTGTATTAATGACCCGCCTGCTGCTCTGACTTCCTGCCAGATTTAGAGCCAGGCCTCGGCGCAGGTCGGCCAGCGGCAGCGAACACCAGCTCACGACTTCTCTTCTTAGCCTCTAACTTATTTTCTTTCTTTTTTTAAATTTTCATCACCTTTGGCTCAGGGATTTTATTGTCCGCAGATTATCTGTTAATGATAATAACCGTGAGCTGCCGCCTCGATGCAAAGTGCACAGTAATTATCCCTGGAAACTTTTTTTTTCTCATGCACCTTAACAGGAGGATTTTAATTCCCAGCAGAGTGAATCACATGTATCAGCAGCAGACGTCATGGACACACTGGTCGTCTCGGGGCGAGACAGCAGCAGGAAACAGTGGAATAAGCACAAAGTGTCCCGTCGTCTTCAGCCACTCAGCAATAAAGCCTAATGAGAGAAAGTGCTGTGAGCAGAACTTAAGAGCCAAGCTTTTACTGCTGCTTATTACATGTGGGTGGTTCTCTCTCTCTTCTCACCTTTACCACTTCTCTTCCTCTTCTTACCCCCCCCACCCTCCCACCTCCTCATCTGTCTCTCTCTTCTTCTAAGAACAGGCGCTCAGGTTCTTTCTAATGTTTCCCTGCAGCCTAAACACCCTCTCATCCTTCACACGTCTCCCCCACACTCTTATCGCTGCTCGCTCTCCGTCTTCACAGCTCTCTTCCCTCCATCGCTGACCTTTCTCTCTCTTTTTCCTTCAGTCTGAACCTTTTCTCTCTCTCTCTCTCTCTCTCCCTCGCCGCTGTCTCTTTCCTCCTCTCACTTGTCCTTTCACACAAACTTGTTCGCAAAGCAGCTTCGACGATGATCGATAAACCTCGGTGACGTTTGTGCCTCAATACACTCTTAAATTCATCAGACGTCCAACGAGCCGTCCAAATTAAATGACTAATTACACACTTTCTGACGCCCTTATCGGCTGGTTAGTGTTAGGACACTGTGCTCGGTTCATATGGTATTTTTAGTGTCATTGTGTGTTGCTTTGGATGTCTTGTCTTCCCTCCATCTATTAATCCTCCCTTCTTTTTTATCTTTCTATCCTGTGCCACCCCGAATACCTGCCACCTTCTCTCTAATCCTCACTCTTTCCACCTCAGCTTCTCTTCGATCTTCCTCTTCCACTGCTATACTTTTATTATCCCTTCATTCATCCCAGGTATATCCCCGCATTACTTTATCCATTTATCTCTCTTCCTCTCCAGCTGCAATCCATCACTCCCAGTGGCCTCTGGTAGTTTTTCACCAACTGTCTCCCTCCATCTTTCCTGCGCCTCATCAAACTTGAGGTCAGGGTTTGAGTTATTGGGAGGCCTCGGGGGGGTAAGATTAAGACTTGGACCAACTCAAAGGAGGTACAAACTATCTAGCTTGTTTGATGCACTTTACTTTCTTATCTTTTTCTGAATTAGATTCTGTTTCAGTATCTACAGATGTTAGCTCATGTTAGCTAGTTTCTAACCTTAGCTTTCAGTTACAGTTTAGCTTAACTAATGCTAGGTAGCTTCTTAATTTCACCTTCTGATAAAGTTTAGCTTAACTAATGTTCGCTAGTTTCCAACTGTAGCCTTAAGTTACAGTTAAGCTAACTAATTTTAGCATGCTGGTAGCGCACCCTTTCATTTCCATTACCAATATAAAATGTCGAATATTATCTAATGTTAGCAAACACTGGAGTAGTTGTTGTAGAAATAGAGTTTAGTATTTCATTCATGTGGTGGTTGAGCTCGTCTTTTACCTTTAACATTAGTTTTACACCTTTGATTTCACTCTGAATTCAGGAGTTTTACTTGTTGGATCATTGAATAATATAAAAAATGAAAATGCATTTTCTCCACTTTTCTCCATTTCCCCATCAAACTCTTGTGTCTCTCTTCCTCCTCGTCTTCTCGTGTTTTTCTTTCTCTGTCTCAGCCTCGCTCTCGCATTCTCCTCACAACCTCACCCGCCCCCCCCCTT
>NW_019525193.1:35685-39768 GCF_002814215.2 Seriola lalandi dorsalis | reverse complement strand
AGTGTAATCAGAGCAAAAGGAAGGAAATGTTAACGGTGACGACAGAGCGGCAAAACTGCTCTCAGGTAAACACAACGTGAGAGTTCACATTCAAATTAAAAATGTAGTGAATTATGGGTAACACACAGGGCTCCTCGTTCATTTCACAGAGCCCACGGTGTCGACACAGAGAGGGGTCCTGTCGAACAAATAAAAACCAGGCAACAAAAACAGCAGCAAAAAAACAACCAGTGTCCCGTCGGCTTATCGTCTGGAAAACTGCAGAAATAGATTCATCAATATTCAATATTCCACTGATCTTCACTGTGAGAATATTATTCTGCTTCTCTGCAAAGTCTTGGATTCATCAAATAATTTTCAGGTCACCGTTTTAATATTTGACATCGACCAAGACATAAAACTTCTCTCTGTCGGATTAACATGAATATATAAAGTCACAGTGACGCTGCGGAACATGCAGTGTGACATGTTTCAGAGTGAAACTAGACATGTGGACAGCGAACAGGAACGAGAAGGATTTAAATCAAATCCTTCAGATTTGGTTGGACAGCTCAAACAGTTTAGCGAACACAGCGCAAGCACTGAGCTGAACGCCTCCACCCACACCTCCCACAGCCACGCCGCTGACGGAGGAGGAGGACGATGGAAAAATGAACACATCAAAACCTGAACCAGACTCTTTAGCTAGTCACCTCAAATCACACGTGGTTTGACGGATTTAATCTGATCGCCTCCGACTTAAACAATTATTTAACAGTTTTACAGGAGGAGAATTAATGGATAAATGTTCCATAGCAGGAAGTTAGGGGCGGAGTCAGGCACTGCCAAGATGGCGATGGCGGAGCAGCTCACTCTGAGCTTCAAAACAGCTCTTCAAGAACCTGTCACGGATTTATAAAGTCTATAGTTTTATATCAGAGTCTGGACCATTGGTCAGATGAAACAAGTCGTAAGAGGATGTCACACTCGGCTCTGGGAACAAGTGTCAGACATTTTTCACCATTTTCTAGCAGAACAAGAAAAATTAATTCAATCATAAAAATTAGTTGGTGCTGGCCCTAAATTTTTTGAATAAGAATTGAACTGGTAACAATGTGATCAAACACTACAGGCCTATACCAGCAGGAATAACGTGTTGTAATCCTTCAACGTAAACGTGGAGTGTATTTTATTTTCTTTACCTGCAGCACCACACACACACACACACCAATGTATATCACTAATGTCAGTGTAAAGCTGCCCTTATTGATCCTCAGGCAGAAACCAGCTCCAGCAGCAGGGACAGTGTCAGTTTCTATCTGCAGCCCTGTGACTGTTCGCTCATGATATGAGACATAATGAAATGAAATGACAGATACAGCCCGGGGCAGAGGTAGAATGGATTTCCTTTCTAATGAGAGCGATTGGAGAAAGAAGGGAATTTAAAAAGGAGGGTCGCAGATTATAGGACAGAGGAGGAGGAAGAGGGAGTAAAGGTGGAAAGAGGTGTTTCAGTCGGCAGAACCATTCATGCTCGTTTGGCCCTGCCCCGAAGAAGGAGCTGAAAAGACTGATGGGTAAATAGAAGAGAGGGAAATGTTTCAAATGGAGGATCAAAAGGAAAACAGAGGCGGAAAATGGGGTAAAATGGAGGAGAGAGAAGGAGTTGGGGGGGATAGAGGAGGAAGAAAGGAAGAGGTGAATCTTAATGAGCCCTCACTTCATGTTCAGAATAACCCGAGAAGACGACGAGCTCCGCTCTGTGGTGTTGCGTTCGAGGACTGTACCGCTGCCGCTTTGATGAAAAAGGGCAAAAAGGGTGAAAGGCAGGGCAGAGGGGGATCTTAATTGGAATCTTAATTAGTCCCCAAACAACTTCGACCCTGAAAATCTAACCTGAGGAGGCTCAGAGCTGCAGCTTTGATGCAGGATGGAGGAGGGTTTCGGGGTGGTGGGAACATACGCTGAACGTGAACAGCACCATTCATACGATTAGTGACGCAAACATCAGAGACAGAAGTTTTAACTCTCAGTCATGAGATTTAAATCTTCGCCTCACAGATCAGACATGGGAGTTTCCTTTTCTCATTTATTTATTTTGTATTCAAAGCAACTTGCAGTGGAGTTTGGGATGTAATCACACCTGCTGCATTTATGTTGATAAAAGGTAAAAATGTGTCACAGCAACAGATCATGAATGAAGCATCGTTGTGCTACAGAGACGCTCTGGTCTACAAATCATACTCTGTTTGTCTGGTAGCCTACAAGCCCCGGCGAAAATCACATCAACATCATTTTATAAATTACTTTTTTCAGTGATAATGAAATACAAAAACGAGCATTTCAACTGAAATCATGACTCACATCACAATCGCGAAAAAGTTTAAACTTATAAGAGTTACAAGAGAGAAGGTGGTTCAAATGCAAAGAGCAACTTGAGAAATCAACACTAAACCAAACACAACAGAAACAACAGAAACAACAAAACCAAACCAAACTAAACAACAACCACTCCGACATGTAAACCTCTTTTCTTTCCATTTAACTTTCCTTTAATTACAGACGAACTCGGCCCGGCTCGGGAAGAAGGAGGAAGGAAGAAGGAAGAAGGAAGAAGGAAGAAGGAAGAAGGAAGAAGGAAGAAGAAGAACATGAGACAGGAGAGAAAATTCTGGCAAATAAAACGATGTTGGCAGATGATGCAACCCTTGTTGTGTAACGCTCTAAATATAGAAGCAAAAGGCATTCGGCATTTGGGGAGACGAGAGACCGCCAGCTGAACTGAAAATATCTCAACCCCGGCGCTACCTGCAGTCCTGGGGGAGCCCCTGCCCCTGTCTCCCTCCGCCTCTAATCCCTCCACCCCCCACCCTCTCTTTCCTCTTCATCCCTTCATCCCTTCATCCCTCCCTGCGCTCTTTGGTTTCATGTCACCATGACTAATTACACCTTCTCCGTCAGCTCCTCCGTTCCTCCTTTTCTCCCCTAATCCCACTTTTTTGTTTATTTTCCATCCTTCCTCTTCTTGCACTTTGATTTCCATACTTTCTTTTCGTCTTTCTCCCCCCCCCACTTCATCCATCCTGCCATCTGTTATCCGCTCCCTCCATCCCTTACCTCTTCTCCTCCACCTCTCCGTCTTCTCATTCATCTCCGCCCGTTGTCGTCTCCTCCCTCCATCCCTCATCTCTTTTCCTCATCCGTCTTACCGTCCCCTCTCCTCCTGACATTTATCCACCTCTTCTCCTCTTCCTACTTCTTAAATCCATCTCTCCTTCCTCTGTCATCTTAATGATTCATCCCGACAATCCTCTCCTCTTTTCAGCATGCGTTTGATTTAATTAACATTCCTCTCCTCCTCCTCCTCCCCTTCCTTCATCTCCATTGTTCTCTCTCCTCCTTTCTTCTCACATTTTACACATCGAGCAGAGGTCAAACTAAACATGGCTCCCGGCTGCAGCGACGTCAGCGACACCTCAGACTAAACGACAAACAGCGGTGAACAACAAACTGTTTCCTCTGACGGAAGAAAGACTGGAGTCACTTCTCTTCTCATCATCAACTCTCTCTCTCTCTCTCTCTCTGCTCTAATTTAAATTCTGCTGCACTTGAAGAGACTTCAGTCTGTCCCAGCCACAGAGCAAGATTTAATTAAAACTCATCTGTTTATTCAGCGCTTCAGCCGGTCCCCGGTGTGACACATTTCTGTTATTTTGGCTGAAAAAAAATCCTGGCAGTTGGTTGTTTTTCATTTGGCACAAGAGACCAAAAGTTAGCGTTTGATGCTGGTGGAGAGGACGAGTGCTTTTTGGAAAAAAAATAAATAAAAAGCTGCTATGATTAGAAAGTGAGCGTGACTTGTTAATCTTTGAAAATGTAAAAATAGAGGCATTTGTGTGTTTTTAGCTGCAGCACATGTCGTGTTCATGTGTGAGACACAAGCAGCAGACTCTTGTCCAGACTGGTCCAGGCCCAGGAGCTTCACTGATATCAGTCCATGAATCTCTGGAGGAAACGTCCAATCAGCTTTGATCATCACGTGGCGATCACATGTTAGTCCAAGGACAGAGTAGAGGTGGGTGAACTGTTCTTTTTGTGTACAAT